>NW_027611899.1:0-107413 GCF_964261635.1 Lissotriton helveticus | reverse complement strand
ATTTAATTAAATGAGTTAATGCGCAGTCATTTTAAAAATAATTTTAAGGTTTATGAAAATATGAAACGTGTTTCACAATTTTAATATATATTCAAATATTCGTAATATTGGTTTGAAACATAATACACCGTAATATTTATTTCCTATGCTTTCCAATAGGGAAATCTCTGTTAAAGTTGTGGGGATCTCCATTTATATGTGAGGTGTTACAAGTAGTCACTTTACACTTACTAAATCATGTTGTAACAGCTTCCATAGTTGGGGTAGACATATAAGTGTGCACTCAGAGTAAATTAAAACAGCAAATGGTAAATAGCAAACAAGTTGAGCTTCACAACTAGGTGTAGTAGAAGAGTTACACCTAAATAAATCTACACTTGCAAATGTACGTTTGTGTATCATCCATTATGCACGCAAGTTAGCAGTGGCAACTTTTTCTAGTTAGAGCAAACTATGTGAATCTGTAAGCTTAGGGAATGCAGAAAACTCTACGAACCACAAGCAGGGAAATAATTGTGAACTCATGAATGCTATGTTCATGTAATAAAAACTGTTCACATTCTTTGCTCTAATGCTTTCAAATGAACTAGTAGGGATTACATTCAAATGTCACCAAATAATCCTAATGAGGTACTCACGTTAAGGAACAGAAGGGCATATTGGCAAGAACCTCATTAAAATTATCGCCGTTTTAGCGGCAGGAAACTGCAGCTAAAAGGCGATAATGGGCTTGCTAATATGCGTTATAGAATTCCAATAGAAGCCCAGGTTAGATGTGCCGGACATCTAACCTGGGCTTCTATTGGAATTCTACAATGCATATTAGCAAACCCATTATCGCCGTTTTAGCTGCAGTTTTCTGCCACTAAAACTGCGATAATTTTAACGAGGTTCTTGCTAGTATGCCCCACAGTTTCCCTTCATGTGACCTATGATACTTGTCACTGAGATTAAGATACCTTGGTTGTTGTGTATGTGGTAATATTGCCGATGCAAGGGGCAGTCTAATGCTAATATAGCCATGTGACATTTCAAGTACTCATAAACCTGCGTCCTGAAAGAAATGCCTGACTGTATATCAGCAGTTCACAAATGCATTGCACAGTTAAACCTATAGCTTCCTAATCAGCTTCGAGTAGTTACCTTTTCATGTCATTCCACGTGATCAAAGTTTAAAAGGTGATCCCTTTTCTCCTTGACACTGCATTTCCCACAACTAGATGGTATAGGAACATTGGCCCAGCCAGTAAGACAAAACTATTGTTTAAATAAACCATTGTCACATAATAAAAACAAGGATTTTTTTCATAATGTAAGACATTTTCATGACACATTCATTTCAGTCTTTTTGGGTGGGTAGGGATGGAATTTTGTTGCTTATTTTTGTTTGGTTGAAGTATACCTAGTCAGTTAAAAACACCTTCTCATTCCTTCCATAGAATAACCATCTCACTCCAAGCATAAATATTTCCTTGGTGTGCCCCTCTTCATTATTCATTCATAACATTGCATTCTTTTTAGAAGGGGCAATGGGTGGATGATACCGTGGTTCACACTCAATGAGACAGGATCCAATTCTGTGGTGGGCACGTCCTTTCCAAGTGGCTACACCCAGGAACCTCATAATTTACCCTTTATTATTCTTTATGCTAAATCTCTGAACCAATAGAAGCTCTTAGCAAGTGTTGAAGTGTGCAAGTTACTTCTAGACTTATAGAAATATGACCCGTTGCTCTGTCTCAACACAGTGCTTGCTCATCTTGAAAGTGGATTACTCCTGTGTAGTTTTATGCATAATCACTTTGTTTTCCTATTGAACTTTTGAATGTAATTTACCTTAACCCTTAAGAAAGATAGTATGCTAATGTACTGTGCATACTCTGATTGGATTAATTAATCCTTAATGGTTGTTTTCCCTTCAATTAAAAAAAAAAGTCTCCTCCACATTTTTATTTATTTTACGTGCAATTTTCCTTCCATTCTTTTTCTGACCATCTGCTCATTTCGTCTCTTGTTACTGCCCTTTTTCTTCCACTTCTCCTTCTTGCTTCTTTCCCCCTTTACACTGGTATCCCTGCTGTTTGACCTTTTGCTCTTGTGAATCTCACCTTACTCCACAAAATCACCTGATTATGAATCTGTATGGTTGTTCCATCTGACTACATGGTTTGATTTTGTACCACAACCTATGAATACTAGCCTTGAAAAAGCCCTAGGCTTGCCGGTCGCACGGGCAAAACATGATTCGGCCATTCATTAGTTACATGTAACCTTTGACACAAAATAAATACAGCCTAGTATGGTTTACAAAAGCATTTCGGACTTTCCGATTTCCTAACCCATTTACTACTATATGAATACATCAGCCACAAACCTTTCTCAACCCCAAAACCAATAACATTGCATTATGAAAAAACACTGACTGCACAAATAGGCTGATGATAGGGACTTTGTGTGAAAGGCTTAATGGTGCACTATAGGTATACACTTGCAGTTTTTTGACTGATGCACAAGTGGGAATTTGAATACTTCAGACATGCACTCATTTAGGTATGATTACAAGATGAGGGTTTACTCTAAGATAAAGGGGCAGATGTACAATGTTTTTTTGCATGCACAAATGTGTTTTAGACCCGTTTGCGCATGCAAAATCCTTTAGGGAATGTACTAACCCTATTTTGTGAGTCACAAATAATTTAGGACTGGCAAAATAGTGTTTAGCGACTCGCTATGAAGAAGGGGTGTTCCTTTCCTAATAGCGACCCCAACAGCTATGTACAAACATTTTGGGACCGCAATTGCCATCGCAAAACACTTGCAGTTTACCACCCTTCTCAGAAGGGTGGTAAAGCACTCATGAATGGGAAGGGGTTCCCATGGGACACCTTCCCTTTTGGGAATGCGTTCACAAACATTTTTTAAGGGCATCCTGTTTTCGAAAACGGACTGCATTAAAAAAACAGCTTTATTTAAAAGCAGTCCAGACATGGAGGTCTGCTGACCCCAGCAGGCCACCATCCCTGGGAGAGCCCGCCATTCCCAATGGGGTTGCAAACTGTGATAAACTCATTAACATTCACAAGGCATGCAATTTGTGACCTCATTGGGAATCACAAACAGTGTTTCAGACACTGTTGTACATTGGAAATTGCGACTCCCAATTTGGGACTCCCAATTTGCCGCACTTTGCGAGTTGAGATTTCCAACTGTCATACATCTGGCCCAAAATATCTTGATATGGGGAACTGGGTGACAGTGGGATCATCTAGGGCTGTTTGGTCAATGTTGATGAAAAAGATATTAATGAAATGCCAAACAAAATATGTTTTTCCATGTTTACTCAACCAAATTCTTGCACATACCAACAGATACCACCTGCAGAAAATTCAGTGGAAACAATATTATGGGATGGGAAATACCATGTGGCTTCATCTGACTGAGTCAACAAAGGCTCACTGTATCTCAAATTCTGTGTAAACATTGATTGAAGAGTGGGGACAACCCAAGTGAGGGCAGGCTGGGGGTGCAGTTGTACTTGATAGTTTATATAGATAGTCATGACTATAGGTGTCTGGATATGTGTGCCTGGGACACCCACTAACTGTGAACACTTGTACTGTAGAAAAATTAATGCTGAACATTGTAGAAGACTCTCAGCATTAGGAATTGGATTGCTGCTTTTCACACATCCTACAGATGGACAAAGCATAAACACCAGCATCAGGACTACCTCTATGGGTATATGAAAGGCAGCCACCACTATTGTCACAGCTGCCTCTGCTACCACAGCACCTGCCTCTTTTACCACAGCTGACTTTGTTACCAATCACAGCTGCCACCACAGCAATCTCTATGGTGCCGAAAGGTGTACGCAATTATATGGTGAGCATCCTGCAGTGAGAGGAGAGCCAAACCATGAGCAAGGAGGATGATCACATTAAAAAGATGTCTGCTATATATTTGTCTGGTACTTAGTAGCCACTGACTGAAGATGACACAACTGATGCTGTGCCCAGTGGCATAACGCTAAATGATGCCCCCCCCCCCCCTAAGGACTGTGCATATGAGTCTCCCATATCTCAATGATATTTCTTGGGCTGAGTGGGGCCTCCTGAAGTATTAAAGTGGGCCCCAGAATGGTTGGGACCCCTTTCACCTCAGGTGCTGCAGGGGCCTGCCTTACATGCATGGCTGTAACTGTACCCATACTGTATGTGACTGTCTTTGCTCAGGTAATGCAGGACCCAGCTAATGAACTGCTTGGGTGTAGGATTAATATTTGTTCTGAAAACATGCTTTGGCACTACAGTCTCTCTTTCTCTCGTCACAGACAACCAGGATGTGTGGACTGAGGACCTATTTGTGCCTTGATAGGTCATGTAGGCACAATGATAGAGGGAGCAGCAGAACTGCAAAGGACAATGTATCTGGTGAGAGGTCAATAATCAGCAGATAGCAGAGGAGCAGGCGGAGACAGGGTTGAACCTCTACAGTGCCTCTAAAGCGAATCAGACATCCATGTTTCAAATGACATACTGTAATGCCTTGGTTATACCATTCCAGCTACCAACCCATCTGGTTTCTTTCTTTCCCACACCTCACATTTTTCTGCGTTTATAAAAATGTTCTGCCATGCATAATACTGATGTTAAGACTTGTTTCTGCCTAAGACAGATTTAAGACAGTCCTTCTTAGCTATAGACAGTTTTAATATTGTCTTAATGCAATTCATGTTTTAGTAAATCAGGCACACTAGGGATAGTTAAATAGATTGCAAGAAAAGATAACATAGAAAATGTTTGCTACAAACTCAGTAGTCAATTCACAATATTAAAACCCATCTCCTCTCATTAACTACTATCTCCAGAAATATTGGACAGAATTATGAGTGATTTAGACAATTGTCTCATGACAAAATATTGCCTTAACCCTAAACAGATTCTGCTAGCTTAACTGAACTTGATACAAATGTACATAGTTATCAAGAACAGTACTATTTCAAAACGCATCACTTTATCTCACTTTTATTTAGGGCATAAAGAGAAACGCAACTTGTTGGCACACACACACAGTCATAAACATAGACCAATTCCCAAAGAAAACAGTTGGTCCCCTTGAACACAGTCCAATACACATAAAGTAATCAATGTACACCGGCCAAAATATTCCTGCCCAGCAGAATAAGCACAGTGATTTGCATCAGGCTAGCAAACTGCAATGTATATCATGGGATAACAGGGCAATGAAAGCAAGAGATTTCCCTGCAGGTTCATGATACTAAAGTGCACTACAAGATATCAGTCATGTTCCTCCATGCTTATCTATATATAAAAAAAATGAATGTATGTCTGTCTGTCTGTCTGTCTGTTTGTCCTTTATGCATAAATACACCATTCATCCGATCGCCATGACACTTAGGGAAGTTGTTGAGTACACTCCTGCGAAGGTTTCTGGCATAAAAGTTTTTAAAATATCGGCCCCCCAGGGCCCTTATATTCTTTTGAATACTGATGTACGCACCAGACGGAAAAACAACAAATCGTGTATCCACAAGCACTTGAATAAATAAATAGAATTAAAACACAATTCATCCGATCGCCATGAAACTTTGGGAAGTTGTTGAGTACACTCCCGCAAAGGTTTCTGGCATCATTTTTGTTTAAATATCGGCCCCCTAGAGCCCTCATAATCTTTCAAATACTGATGTACGCACAAGATGGAAAAAAAAATTGTGTATCCACAAGCACTCCAATAAATAAATAGAATTAAAACAGCATTCATCCGATCACCAGGAAACTTTAAGACGTTGTTGAGTACACTCCCGCGAAGGTTTCTGGCACAATTTCTTTTTAAATATCAGCCCCCCAGGGCCCTCATAATCTTTCGAATACTGATGTACACAGAAGACGGAAAAAAAAAATTGTGTATCCACAAGCACTCGAATAAATAAATAGAATTAAAACAGCATTCATCCGATCGCCAGGAAACTTTGGGAAGTTGTTGAGTACACACCCGCGAAGGTTTATGGCGTAACTTTTTTTTAAATATCGGCCCCCCAGGGCCCTCATAATCTTTTGAATACTGATGTACGCACAAGACGGAAAAACAAAAAATCGTGTATCCACAACCTCTTGAATACATAAATAGAATTAAAACGACACTTTGAAATGTTTTCCAGATTAAAATGAATAAGTTTCAATAAAAATGACACAATGTAAATTAAATTTTATCATAACAAGTTTCCTTGAATTTCCTTTCTTCGGAGATCACAGCAACGCGCGATGGGTAAGCTAGTAGTATATATAATATAATAAGGAAAAATGGAATAGAATAAAAGAACAGAGGTATACATCTATACAATAAATACAACAGACAAAACTGTTAACTTACTAGATATGACATTTCTATTGATTACCTATTAACACACGGGAAGAGGATGTGGCCTAATTGCTAGGGCGGTCAACCTCAAATCTGGGGAACCGGGTTCGAGTCTCGGCAACAACACTCAACATCCTGGGCAAATCAGGTATTTCCCTGTGGCCAACAAAAATTAATGTGTCCTAATGTAATGCACTCTGGTAAGGCACTCTGATCCTGATACCTTCAGGTCAAGTTCGCGCTATATAAAACTCTGGAAAAAAAATACAACCTTACCCGGGTACGAGATATACAGAAAAAGGGGTAACACTCTCCCTATATCAAGTAATGCACTAAACAAAGTCTCCCACGCCAGGCTTGTAATTTCTCAAATGCTAGTTCCCACACTGTGGCTACGAAAAGGGTTGTTTTTCATTTGTTAGACCCTCAAATCTAGTAGTAACAATTCAATTCATTTGGATTAAAACATATCCATAGGGAGGGCCGATAATGGGGAGTGCAAAAGGCGATGTGGCCGTATGGGAATGTTCATGCACATTATATGGGTAGATAAATACTTCAGTTCCTTCTGGCAAAAGATGCACAATACAATAAATAAAGTGCTACATGTCTGTCTCCACCTAGAGGTGCGAAGGTGCCTCCTAAACATGTGGGAACCCACAGACCTTAACACTCACCAGACACAATGGGCCACACTAGGGTTCATGCTTGCTAAAAGCAATATTGCACAATTATGGGACGCTGCTAAACCACCCACACTAGAGGCCTGGGATAAGGACCTTGATTGGTGCATGTTTAGGGAGAAGACGGTGTATTCGGCCAGGGAATGCCCCAAAAAGTGGTCCCGTATTTGGAGACCTTGGAATACTTATTGTGGAGATATTTGTACCCCGCCTCATCATATTGAACAAGATGACCTTCTTACCCCATAACATTCCCCTCCTATGTAATGGTATAACCCTTCTCCTCCCGTACGTCATTTCTGTAAATAAACTGGCTAATTCCTCTGTATTGTTTATATGTACCGATGTCTGTTTGATAAAAAGATTCAAAAATAAAAAACATATCCATAAAAGAACAAATCACATTCAGCATATAAAATACACAATTGCATCATAATATCAATATAACATCAAATGAGTTAAAACACTGTTCTTAAAGTGCACATTTTTAAAAAATGCACCTACACAGAAAACCAGATTCTCATCTTCCAAATGGAGGATAGACCTGTATGTAGCTTCAAGGTGGATGGGTGAAATATTTTTTTAAAAAGGTGATAAAAGCCATTAAGCATACTTTATGAAACTTACAGAAGAGTAAAACATGTAATCTAGTTTTCCAGCTCTGTCCATCACACAGGCACGCAGAAGATCAAGATTAGCATGAAAACCAAAGGGAAAACAGAGTAAGAATTTCACTGTGCCTGCTCTTACGCGGAAAGGAGTCCCCTCTCCCAACGTCCAATAGGTTTTGTGAGATAGCTGGCCAGCTGGTGATAAGTATTCTTGATTGACATAAAAGCAGCTACTGTTGATTTCTTAGACTCATTATCCAATCTTGCATTGCTATGAAGCGTGTAGAGTGCTGTTCAAACTTCTATTTTGCTGACGGTATTTATCTCATTTGGGCAAGCAAAAATATGTTCATATTTAGCCCTGCTTAGACTTGAACAGAACTCTTCTACCCACAGGATGTCAATTCCCTTTTCACACTTGAGGCAATCTCCTATAATCTCTTGTGTAAGGGTTGCCGCTGGATATTTCCAAATGGCTTGCCAGAATAGGGCAAGGTGGGCCTGAATATAATCTTTGAAATAATGTAAATTCAGTTCATTATGGCAAGCATATTGGAACGTGGAGATGGGAGCACCCACGAGTTTCCGGCAGAACCTATTTTCTTCATGCTGAATGTGACAGCTCCTTGAGAAGTCCCAAACCTCTGCAGGCCCCGTCATCCTTGGTTGTGTTAAGCTAAGAACCGCATTAATAGCTTCAGAGAACTTATTCCTACAGCATGCCATTTGTTCAGACCAGTAACCATTAACAGCAAAGACCAACCCCAGATAGGGAAAAGTGCTAGTACATTGTAAACTTTGATTGCCCACGGAAATGGAGTTTAAAAGAAGCTTCCTCGGTCCACATGCCACTCTAAAAGATTTTCTTTAATTAGTGCATAGATCTAAAGTGGCCATGAAATCGACAAAACCCCGCACAAAAAGACGTAGGGCATTAAGAGTGTGGCCATTAATCCTCCATCATCGGCATATAATAGGGTGGGGAGTATATTGCAGTTAACTCTGGGGACATCATTGGTTAGTTCAATCAGTGTTTTGTGTAAATTATTTATATATATATATATATCTATATATCTATATATAGATATATATATATATATATTCACTGAAAAAACCATAGGTTATAGACCATATATAGTTAGGAATTTGCATTTACAAAACCTTGAAAATTCACTGAAAAAACCATAGGTTAGAGACCATATATAGTTAGCTGGACATTTTATTGACATAAAACCAATGAAATTCCATATATAGTTAGTTGCACTAACTATATATCGCGCATCCGCAATCCACTGCTGATGATGTCACATATTACATCATTCATGACATGGTCAGTGACATCACTGATGACATCTCAAATGACATCACTGATGACATCACTGATGACATCACTGATGACATCTCATTTGACATCAATGACCACATCACTGATGATATTATTCATGTGACAATACAATGCATCTCTTCACATTTTAATATAACCTCTGTTTCACCCAGTGTTAAAAACAGAGTATAATTTTTGAAACCATTGACACACCAATACTAGTTACTACATACGCACTCACTGATTCCTACGTCTACACACACATTCACTCATTCACCCATACAATCACTCATACATACAGTCACTCATTATTACAACACTATCATATGCACTCATACACCTATGCAGACACTCACACACTACCACTCATCCATGGAGTTACTCACACACCTAGTCAGTCCTGTAAAGAATCAATCACACTTCCATTTCCTCATCTATACAGTTAAACACAGAACACCATACTTCAGTGACATCACTGATGACATCACTGATGACATCTCAAATGACATCACTGATGACATCTCAAATGACATCACTGATGACATCATGACACACCAATACCAGTTACTACATACGCACTCACTGATTCCTACGTCTGCACACACATTCACTCATTCACCCATACAATCACTCATACATACAGTCACTCATTATTACAACACTATCATATGCACTCATACACCTAGTCAGTCCTGTGAAGAATCAATCACACTTCGATTTCCTCATCTATACAGTTAAACACAGAACACCATACTTTTCACACATATACTAACACATACTTACTCTCTTATACAATCACTGATACAAGTACACATTGATATGCACAGAGTCACACACCTCCCAGCCAGCCACACACACACTCAGTCTTCCATACATCCACTCATTCTTCAATATGTAAAACATATTTAAACTTTACAAAAACACACAGACACTAGATGATGTCATCAGTGATGTCATCAGTGATGTCATTTGAGATGTCATCAGTGATGTCATCAGTGATGTCACTGACCATGTCATGAATGATGTAATATGTGACATCATCAGCAGTGGATTGCGGGTGCGCGATATATAGTTAGTGCAACTAACTATATATGGAATTTCATTGGTTTTATGTCAATAAAATGTCCAGCGAACTATATATGGTCTCTAACCTATGGTTTTTTCAGTGAATTTTCAAGGTTTTGTAAATGCAAATTCCTAACTATATATGGTCTATAACCTATGGTTTTTTCAGTGAATTTCATTGGTTTTTTAAAAGCTAATATCTATAGCTGTAAAATATATTCTTTATTACGTGACGTATCACGTAGCCACGTGAGACGCCTCATGACGCGTCGCATAACCGTGACGTATCGGCTCTGTAGCGCAAACAAAACCCGTAACGTAAGCGTGCCGGAGCACGCTTACAGATATATATATTTTTTTTAACCTTAATTAGACAAAATCCACATGTGCACATATCTTGAGGCCTTGCAAAGGCACATCAAACAAACAGTCCCTACAATTTTGCCAAGTTTGCTGGAAATCAATTCCCTTAATTTTTTTTTTTTTACTGTTTCTCTTGGTTTTCCCCTTGTTACGCTTACCGGGACGCTACCCGGTACGCGAACCGGACGCTCCAAAAACACAAGATGGCGGACTCCCGTTACGCTGCCGGTTAGCTGCCCGGTTCGCGTACCGGGAAGCACCTCTACCGCGAAAAATCGCGGGGACTTTAATATCCCCCTCATCAATCCTAGGGGGTCAGGAGTGGTTTACCTTGCCCCCTTTCCTTCATTTCCCCCTTCTTTTTTCACCACATCTTGTCTCTCGAACCTACCGAGAGACAAGATGGCGGCCGCTCCGGACTGTTTAGAATGTTGACAGACACCGGAGAGACAATCAGCTTCGCTTCGCGAAGTTCCGTTACGCATCAGGTACGCGAACCGGGGCGCTAACCGGAGCGCTGTCACAGATATATATATTTTTTTAAACGTTAATTTCTCAAAATCCACTGGAGCACATATATTGAGACATAGCAAAGGCACGTCGGGCAAACCATATCTACAATTTTGCCAAGTTTCATGTAAATCTATTCAGCCGTTCGAGCTAAAAGTGAGTCCAACCGCCCTATGGAAAAATGAATGGGAAAAACGCGTTTTGGGACCCCCCTTTTTTCTCGGCCCCCCCTTGACGAAACCCCCCCAAATTTTCAGGGGCTGCTCAGAACAAAATGTGCCATTTTCCTGAAAATTTCAGCCAATTCCGTCCACAAACGCCAAAGTTATTAGACATAGAATTTTCGGAAATCCCATAGAGAAAAAATCCTAACTATATATACCCACTGGCTATCGCCAGTAGGTAATATACATATATAAACATAAATAATCTGCATATCTATATAAATATAAATGCATGCATACATATACATATATGCATACATATGCATGTTATTTACATGAAAGTTTTAAAAACACTAATAAAAGCAAAGCTAAAAAGCCACCTCATTACAAACAGAATGGCTTTAACTTAAACGAGGGCGAGATCTATTGCATTTTCAATGCTTGTTTACTTTGGTTCTATCAAGAAGGCATTCAGATGTGTCACACATTTGCCATAAATTCTGAATGTTAGCACTCTAGTTGCTCATTAGATCACTGTAGTAAAGCTAGTGCTCACCAGGGAAGTCTGCTGCTAATCATGGTTTGCAGCCATTTTCCCGCATTTTTTATCCCGCAGACTTTCAGTCCGCATACCATTATCCCGCAAGGTCATTGACCTCGCATACCATTATCCCGCATTTTTTCAAAACGCATGTGCATTTATCGCGCATGCCTTTACAAAGAATTACGTTTTAAAGGCATGTATGGTAAATGCATTTGCGTTCTGAAAACCACGATGACGAGAGAGGTAAGTGGGTTTGTGTTAATTTGTTCGTGGGTTAGTGATTGTGTAGTGTAGTGTAGTGTTGTGTAGTGTAGTGTTGTGTTAGTGTAGTGTAGAGTTGTGGTGGTTGTTTAGTGTAGGGTCATGCTGGGGGTAGTGTTTTAGGGTTTAGGGTTGTGTTGTAGTGTTTGCGTAGTGTAAGGTCATGCTGGGGGTAGTGTTTTAGGGTTTAGGGTAGTGTTGTAGTGTTTGCGTAGTGTAGGGTCATGCTGGGGGTAGTGTTTTAGGGTTTAGGGTTGTGTTGTAGTGTTTGCGTAGTGAAGGGTCATGCTGGGGCTAGTGTTTTAGGGTTTAGGGTAGTGTTGTAGTGTTTGCGTAGTGTAGGGTCATGCTGGGCGTAGTGTTTTAGGGTTTAGGATAGTGTTGTAGTGTTTGCGTAGTGTAGGGTCATGCTGGGGGTAGTGTTTTAGGGTTTTGGGTAGTGTTGTAGTGTTTGCGTAGTGTAGGGTCATGCTGGGGTGTAGTATTTTAGGGTTTAGGGTAGTGTTGTAGTGTTTGCGTAGTGTAGGGTCATGCTGGGGGTAGTGTTTTAGGGTTTTGGGTAGTGTTGTAGTGTTTGCGTAGTGTAGGGTCATGCTGGGGGTAGTGTTTTAGGGTTTTGGGTAGTGTTGTAGTGTTTGCGTAGTGTAGGGTAATGCTGGGGTGTAGTGTTTTAGGGTTTGGGGTAGTGTTGTAGTGTTTGCGTAGTGTAGGGTCATGCTGGGGTGTAGTGTTTTAGGGTTTTGGGTAGTGTTGTAGTGTTTGCGTAGTGTAGGGTCATGCTGGGGGTAGTGTTTTAGGGTTTTGGGTAGTGTTGTAGTGTTTGCGTAGTGTAGGGTCATGCTGGGGGTAGTGTTTTAGGGTTTTGGGTAGTGTTGTAGTGTTTGCGTAGTGTAGGGTCATGCTGGGGGGTAGTGTTTTAGGGTTTTGGGTAGTGTTGTAGTGTTTGCGTAGTGTAGGGTCATGCTGGGGGTAGTGTTTTAGGGTTTTGGGTAGTGTTGTAGTGTTTGCGTTGTGAAGGGTCATGCTGGGGGTAGTGTTTTAGGGTTTAGGGTAGTGTTGTAGTGTTTGCGTAGTATAGGGTCATGCTGGGGGTAGTGTTTTAGGGTTTAGGGTAGTGTTGTAGTGTTTGCGTAGTGTAGGGTCATGCTGGGGGTAGTGTTTTAGGGTTTAGGGTAGTGTTGTAGTGTTTGCGTAGTGTAGGGTCATGCTGGGGGTAGTGTTTTAGGGTTTAGGGTAGTGTTGTAGTGTTTGCGTAGTGTAGGGTCATGCTGGGGGTAGTGTTTTAGGGTTTAGGGTAGTGTTGTAGTGTTTGCGTAGTGTAGGGTCATGCTGGGGTGTAGTGTTTTAGGGTTTTGGGTAGTGTTGTAGTGTTTGTGTAGTGTAGGGTCATGCTGGGGGTAGTGTTTTAGGGTTTAGGGTAGTGTTGTAGTGTTTGCGTAGTGTAGGGTCATGCTGGGGTGTAGTGTTTTAGGGTTTTGGGTAGTGTTGTAGTGTTTGCGTAGTGTAGGGTCATGCTGGGGGTAGTGTTTTAGGGTTTAGGGTAGTGTTGTAGTGTTTGCGTAGTGTAGGGTCATGCTGGGGGTAGTGTTTTAGGGTTTAGGGTTGTGTTGTAGTGTTTGCGTAGTGTAGGGTCATGCTGGGGGTAGTGTTTTAGGGTTTAGGGTTGTGTTGTAGTGTTTGTGTAGTGTAGGGTCATGCTGGGGGTAGTGTTTTAGGGTTTAGGGTAGTGTTGTAGTGTTTGCGTAGTGTAGGGTCATGCTGGGGTGTAGTGTTTTAGGGTTTTGGGTAGTGTTGTAGTGTTTGCGTAGTGTAGGGTCATGCTGGGGGTAGTGTTTTAGGGTTTAGGGTAGTGTTGTAGTGTTTGTGTAGTGTAGGGTCATGCTGGGGGTAGTGTTTTAGGGTTTAGGGTAGTGTTGTACTGTTTGTGTAGTGTAGGGTCATGCTGGGGGTAGTGTTTTAGGGTTTAGGGTAGTTTAGTTGTTTAGTGTATGCTAAAGGCATATTCGTTCTAAAAGTTTTCGTTATTTTAATTTGCGGCCTAATAGTACATGCGGGATTTTTTTTGCGGACTGATGGTATGCGGGATTTCGTCATATATTCGCTAATCATACTTTCTATGGCAAAATGAACCCCCTCATTTTGTTCCTTTTTAAATTAAATGTTTTAAGAGTTACCACTTTATTCGAATCAAGATGGCTTCAGGTGTGCCATACCTTTGTAATAAGTAGGACTGTTAGCACTCTAGTTGTTCTTTAGAACACTCTGGGACATTCTGTCATTGGGCTATAGTTGGGCTACATCTGGCTGATATTTGGGCTACATTTGTTTTTTTTTGTCTCTGGTGGCCATCTTTGGGCTACATTGGGCTACATTGGGCTACATTGGGCTACATTTGGGCTCCAACATATGTATAGCCCAATGTAGCCCAATATATATTTTTCAAAGTTAATTTTCGTAAAAACCACTGGAGCCTATATCTTGAGACATAGCAAAGGCACATCGGGCTACCAGTCCCTACAATTTTGCCAAGTTTGGTGTAAATCCATTCAGCCGTTCAGGCTAAAAGTGAGGCCAACCGCCCTATGGAAAATTGCATGGGAAAAACACGTTTTGGGACCCCCCTTTTTTCTCGGCCCCCCCTTGACGAAACCCCCCCAAATTTTCAGGGGCTGCTCAGAAACAAAATGTTCCATTTTCCTGAAAATTTCAGCCAATTCTGTCCTCAAACGCCAAAGTTATTCGACATAGAATTTTCAAAAATCCCATAGGAAAAAAATCCTAACTATATATACCTACTGGCTATCGCCAGTAGGTAATATATATATATATATATATATATATATATATTCACTGAAAAAACCATAGGTTTCACACCAGTTATAGTTAGCTGAACATTTTACTCGTACAAAACCTTTGAAATTCCCACGTTATAGTTAGTTGGACTCACTATAACTCGCGCGCCCGCAATCCACTGCTGATGATGTCACATATTACATCATTCATGACATGGTCAGTGACATCACTGATGACATCACTGATGACATCACTGATGACATCATCCAGTGACTTTGTGTTCTTTTAAAGTTAAAATGTGTTTAACATATTGAATAATGAGTGTATGTATGAGTGTCTGGATGAAGGATTTAGTAGGTGCGTGACTGAGATTATGAGTGAGTGATTAAATGTGTCTTACTGAATGCATTAGTTAGTGACTAAACTGTCTGAATGTGTGCATCAGTATGTCTGTTGTTGTATAAGCTGCTGCATGTGTTGATCAGTAACTATATAAATAGCTACATGGGTTAGTGATTGGTTGCCCAAGTATTTGTATGTGAGGGTGAGTGTGTATGTGGGTGGCTGGGAGGTGTGTGACTCTCTGCATATATGTGTGAGCAGTTGATTCACTTGGTATATGGGTTGAAGAGTGCATGTGGAAAGAGCTGTATGGGTAGTTGACTGTCTGAATGGGTGTGTTGGTGAGTGAATGTCTATCTCAGTGCTCCATGTCCAAGTAAATACAAATGTAAAACACAGTGCATGTGAGAGTTGGCATATATAAATGACGAAACATCAGAGTCTGTGTTTGCGTAAGTGACTGTATGGATCAATGTGTACTTGTATCAGTGAATGTAAAAGAGAGTAAGTATGTGTTAGTATAAGTTTGAATAAGTAAGGTTTAGTGTGTATAACTTTGTAGTTGAGGAAATGGGAGTGTGATTGATTCTTTACATAACTGACTAGGTGTTTGAGTAACTTTGTGGATGAGTGTCAGCATGTAAGTGTCTGTATAGGTGTATGAGTGGATATGATAGTGTTCTATTGATAAGTGACTGTATGTATGAGTGATTGTATGGGTGAATGAGTGGATGTGTGTGTAGACCTAGGAATCAGTGAGTGCGTATGTAGTTACGGGTATTGTTGTGTCAATAATTTCAAAAATGGTAGTTTGTATTTAACACTGGGTGTATCAAAGGTTAGATTAGAGTGTGAGGAGGTGCATCGTATTATCACATGGATGATGTCATCATTGATGTCATTTGAGATGTCATCAGTGATGTCACTGACCATGTCATGAATGATGTAATATGTGACATCATCAGCAGTGGATTGCGGGCGCGCGAGTTATAGTGAGTCCAACTAACTATAACGTGGGAATTTCAAAGGTTTTGTATGAGTAAAATGTTCAGCTAACTGTAACTGGTGTGAAACCTATGGTTTCTTCAGTGAATTTGAAAGGTTTTTTCAAATGCTAATTCCTAACTATAACGAGTGTGAAACCTACGGTTTTTTCAGTGAATGTCAAAGGTTTTTTAAATGCTAATTCCTAACTATAACAATTGTGAAACCTATGTTTTTTGTAGTGAATTTCAAAGGTTTTTTAAAAGCTAATTCCTAACTATAACATTTGTGAAACCTAAGTTTTTTTCAGGGAATTTCATAGTTTTTTTAAAGCTAATTCATTTGTATATCGACTTTGAAACCTACGGTTTTTATTTGTTAGCCGATTTTTAAAGTCAAATATATAAATCTTTCAGTGTCTATTGTAGTACTACTTGAAAAGGAGCAATTGTCGCAGTCATGTTGCCATTTATAAGAAAGGCCAAAAAGATTTTCTACATCTACTCCTTCATCTTGCAAAACAACAAGCATATACATTAGAAATTCCTGACAATCTTGCTGAATATTCTGGGAAAATTGATTTAGACCAGAACATATGTCTAAAACGTATCGAATTTCAGAAACACTTTGTATTTTCGTCTATCACTGCTACATTTCTCTAATACAGAATTTAATAAACAACAAAGTGTTTGATCACGATTTTCAGCAATCTGTTCTTTTACAGTTTGGAGAAAAAACAACATTAACCACTACATTAGCATAGCAGTTGATACAAGAACTATTTTCAAATTGAAACCCAACAACATCTTTACCTGAATCCATTTCTTTCTGCTTACAATTATTGTTTCATCTACTTTTTTTCTTTTTGCTACAACTTCACTATAATTTTTCTCATTTCTTCTTTTTCGGCCTACCACACGCTTTTCAAAAAGAGGATATTGAGGTAAGCATACTCTCTTCTTAACCTATTATATTCTTTTACACAATTTAGATCTGCATTAATCTTTGTCTCATCAAAATCAATCAAGTACAATCCAGATAAAGTTCTGAATCGAGATAAAGCAACATATGCCATGCCCTCCTTGAACACAGAATTTCCAATATTCACTAAAGCACTATCAACACTTAAACCTTGAGATTTATGAATAGTTATTGCATATGCCAAAGAAACAGGAAACTGTTTTCTGCGGACATATAAATCTTTCACTAGCAAAAAGTGAGCAGAACAATGAGTGATTTGTTGTACTTCTTCAATACCATCAAATTTCATTTTTATAATTTCAATTCCATCTCTATTTCGGTAATTCACAAAATCCACAACATGACCCATTGCTCCATTTACTAAACCTATTTCCACATGTAAATTATGTCGTAAAATTATACGACAATTTAAAGATGCATACAGAGTCTTTTCCATACCAGCAGTTTTAGATGTTGTCTTCTCTAAAGAATCCAATTTTGTTTTCAACTTTTCTGACAAAATAATATTGGCTCCTTCATGTTCTATTTTATCAATAGCTCCCAGTTTCACAATCTCTTGATTTTCCAACTTTAACATTTTGGTGTTGAAGATTGAACATTCTTGTAGAGTTGGCACCAAGCATATGACGGATTTGTTTTCAGAAATTTTCTTAAAAATATTCTCTGACACAATATTTTCCTTTGGAAACAAATTTGAAATTAATCGTCCATGTAAAGCTTCTTTGCCATGATCAGTTAGTTTTCCAATTCCTACATCTTGTAGAATATTTTTATAATCTTCATGTTTTGCCTGTCGCATATTTTGAAGTAGTTCTGCATATTTGAAATTTAGCCATATGTTAACATTTCCAATGCTTCCTAAGCACTTCCTGGTATCTTCATGCGTAAGCCTTTTAAACACTAGCTGTCCTTTCACTGGAGTTAGTTGCAGTAAATCGCCAAAAACAATGATGTGTTGGCCTCCAAATAACACATCATAGTCTGTTTTAAGAGTTTCTTGCATTCTTAAATGCACAAAAGCAAGCATTACATTTGATACCATACTTACTTCATCAATGATAAGAAGTTTCATTTTTTTACGACTCTTGAAACTTCACAACAAGCTTCTCCAGATAGCTTGTGGTATTGTAATTTGTTATCATGCTCCACTGGCAGCATTAATAAGCGGTGTAAAGTAATCCCTTTAATGTTGTGTGCTGCCAAACCAGTTGGAGCAGTAACAACACAAGAGAGCGATGACTCCGTTATTTTCTGCAAGTATGTTGCAATCGCTTTAATTAGTAAACTTTTTCCAGTTCCTGCTTCTCCACTCACATACAGTCGAATAGGTTCAAATGATGTACATGCGCACTCTTTCTTCTCATGAGATAAACCATGCTCAATTTGTTGTGTGACTTGGTCATATATTTGTCTTTGCTCAACGTTTAGTTCTTTTTCCAAATCTTCTAAGTTAACTCCATCCTCCTGAGCTTGTTCCATGGCTCTTTCAACTTCCTCCATGGCAGTGGCAGCTTCATTTTGTATAATTGGTCCACCTAGTGGATCCTGACTCAATGAAGCAGAACTCTGACTGTCTTGAGAACTGTCTCAAGCAATCTCTGCTGCAATTGTGGCTTCTTGCTGTATTTCCTCGTTTAACATTTGCAGATAATCTGAAAAAACAGGACATTCTATTGTATCCTTGGTTGCATTGAACGAATCTTCATAAGTAAGAAAATCTCCAAGTAGTTCCTCTTCTCTACGCCAAGGCTTAAAGAGTTGTAAAAGAGCTAAGTAATAAAATTCCCTTTTGTCTGGAGAATCACAACTCAATTTTCGATGATTAATCAAATGGCCTTTTCTTTGTTTTACTAAACAACCTTCACATCCAATTACAGCATATACACCTTTATTGATGTCTTCTGTGATGTTCTTTTTAAAAAGGTAGGTTTGCAGAACTTCATAGAGGCAAGCGTTCTCAAGGTGAGTACTTCTATTTGGATAGTATGTATCCAACATGTTTGTCTTCAGAATATCTGTACTGTTTGGTTCTTTCTCCGCCAAATACTCTATTTATTGTACAGATTTCAAAACTCGGTTTCGTGTTGCAGCAAGACCTAGACTCACCCAAATGATGGTTCTAGACTTGGCATATACATTTGCTGATGACAACCGATCAGAACATTCGTACGCTCCAATTTCTCGATGCGACAACATCTTCAGACTGTAACTGTATAATTTCTTGCTTAGACTCTTTTCATGTGAAATTTCCTCCACATTTCCTTCAGTTCTGCCTTTTCGGATTTTGTGATATAAGATGTCACATATCGAGCCACAGCAATAGAGTTGTCAGACACATAGTGAATATCCATGTTAGCTTTCCACATGGATAAAATGACTGGGTTGTAGTCATTTATGAATTTGGATTCCTCATTTCTTCTTAGGTTGTATGTAATTTTGGGTGATTTTCTTGTCACAGTATGTCGCAGAGAAGACAAAAAATTGTTGACTCTTCCTTTCGATGTTACTGGACGTGGAAATGCAAAACGACATTTCGTGTAGAACTTGGATTTGTATTTTCGACGACAGTATTTCCCACAACGATGACTTTGAAAGCGTAAAACTTGCTGTCTTAAATTGTTTTCTTCTGTATTTTTCAGGACAGCACATGTAGAATACTGCTCAATGAAACTCATCACTTTCTCATCTGAATCTGTTCCAAATTTAGGTGCATCTTTAATCCATAGCAGCATATGTATATGAGGAGCACCTCTTGCTTGATACTCCTTTCTCCAAAAGAAATCCAACACCTCTCCAAGCGGAGGATTTTTTTTGTTTGTAATAAAAGACATCATAGCTTCAAACCTATGATTGAAATACCTGCATACATTAACTGGATCCAAAGAGCACAGTTCTCCAGGTGTCTTGTATTCAATATTTTCAATGTTTTTATTTGCCTCTCTTAGAAATTCAAGTAAGTTTTCCTAAGCATACTCAGCACAGCTAAGAGTGAGGAACCATGTAGGAGTTCCTAGGTTTCTTAGCATACATTTCAATTCCCCATGACAACGGTACCAATACTCGTTAGTACCACGCTGATATGCCATGAGATTAATTAGCTGAGATTCCAAAACACTGTCTTGCAGTTTGACTTTATCCATAAAATCCCTTGCCGAAACTTTTCGTAGATGTGCTCCACTTTTCAGTATATGATTTACTGCATAGGAAAGTCCAGACAAGTCACTCTCAAACAGTAGACGGAACAAATATGGAATGCATTGACGAAACCTTGGATCTTCTGCATATAATCCTGAAGTCCGGTATTCAGATGCAGGAATTTGAACAGGTCGGTCATCATATCGTCCACCTTTACCTGTTGGGAATAACTGTGGAAAACAACGAGCTTCCAAACTTTCTTCCCATACACTAATGGGACTTCCTTCGGCTTTTTTCATCTGAAACAAGTCAATAGCATTCCCCATTATTTCTTTGGAATGCAATGGATGAACACTATAATGTTCGTAAATTTCTTCACTTCTAGAGACATCAACTTTTTCTATTTGTCCAGCAGAGACATCAGTATCGTCTTGTGCAGTTGTTTCATCATCTCCGACATACACATTTCTATAGTACTGATTATTTTTTACCAAATACAACGTTGCCTCCTTGACTTTCCTAACATCCACTAATTCTTGCCAGATTTTCTTACTTTTTGTCGGAACACCATTAACTAGAATAACCAGATGTTCCTCTTCTACTTTTTCGACACCAATTGTATCTATATTTTTCTTAAAATCTAGAGGCAAATATACAACTCTTCCTTTTAATCCTCTCTGTAAATCTGAAGGCAATTTCCCTGTCTTAGGCTCCATGCGAACAATAGCCTGAAAAGGATGCACACATTGAATCAGAATAGACTCTTAAGTATTTAAATCCATCAATTCAGAAGGAATGTCTACCAACTCCAGATTATTATGAACAGCTCTAGCTGGCATTCTGTTTTCATTTAATTTATTATAGCAATATATAGAAATACGTTGATCAGAACCCAGATCAAAACAATTTTCAACCAACAAATAAGTTGCAAAATCCTTCCACTCATTATTATTTATCTTTTTGCTTTTTACATATAAATCAACTAATCTAGTCTGATGCTTATAATCATTCCGTCGAAAACAAACACAAGAAAAGTTAGGCCTTTCACTTGAATTCACTTGAATTCACTTTAAACTTTATAATTTCATTTTCAAATTTTTCTGTACTTAAAATATCTACATTCTCTTCTACATTACCTTCTATTACTGTATCAATTTCTGCACTAACCTCTTTTTCACCAAAGTAACAAAACTCAATTTCATCACAAATGTTTTTGACATCTAATTCAGTTCCATGCAAAAGAGCACTGTTTAACTGTTTTAATTTAAGTGCTGGACTTTCTGCATAGTACAACCTTCTCACTAATGTCCTCACTTTATTATGATGCACTGCTAACATCCTAAAATGGTGAAAAACACTCTGACATACTTTTCTTGAAAGACAAGCCAGTGAATGCCCTTGCAAACCTGTTTTTTTATCTCACTCTACAAGGATCTAACTCTTGTAAAATTTTCATTTTTTGTTTTACACTTTTCTTAGTATATGTCCGTAAGAAAGTGCAAAACAAATCAATTGAATCCTGTCGCACACTACAAATACTACTACAATTCCATGTATACACTGGAGCCTTCGGAAATCTCCCTAAACTTCATCAGTTAACACCTCTTCTGTATTTCTAGGCACAATCTCTTCTTTTTCAACCGGACATCCGTCCTTCACCTCATATGCTCGACCACTGGTGTCAACTGCATGCACCAAATCATTATCCTGAAAGTAACTTTCTTCATTAAAAAATGGCTCACAACTTGAACTATGCTTCCATTCTCCAGGAAAAACATCACAAAAATGAGTCCGATTAATTACTCTTTTCCACTTACATTTTGATTTCAAAACATTGATTACCTTATCTAGTGTACGAACTCTATTGATTACTAAAATATACAGCTTTCTCTTCACTTCAAAAGCCTGATCAACAAACTTTTCTATTCTTTTCTTTTTCTTGTAAAAAGCCGTTTTCCTGTATATTTTTCTTAAGATTTTTTAATAAATTGAAAACGACTCTGTTACGAAACATTCGTCTACGAATGTCAATAAACTCATTTGTCCTACGATTACCAGACACACTATGATCTCCTCCTACCATTATACCATTTTTTGGTGAGCTCTGCTTTTTCTTTCTAGTAACACTTTGTTTCTTTTTCGTTGAAACACTTTTTTGACTTTTTCTGCATTTTAACAATTTCCTTAAAAAATCTTTGGTTTGCTTACCAGGAGCATTTTTTCTTTTCTCTGAAGATTTTATTTTGGTTGGTTCTTGATTTTCTTTTTCCTTAGACCTTAATTTTCTTTTATACATTTTTTCATGTCTTGCTTTCGAAGGCATTTCTTTCTTTGTTTGTATAGATAATTATAATCTGTGGTAAACAAAAAATAACATATTATAGACCACTACAAACATATTACATATCAATTACAATAAGTAAACAATATAAACACTAGTATACAACAAAAGGCTCATTTACATTACATGTGCTTTGCTTTGTGTCAAAAACGATTTACTAATTAATGTTCTATCTTGTTTATATATAGGTGGCCTGTTTTTGGCCTGTAGATACAGAGAAATAATTAGTGCAGAGACACACATAGTGCTTGCACAGACAGAGATGGTAGATTACATGTAATATCGTACACATATGCCTAAGATCACACCAAATCTATTGCATTTTCAATGCTTGTTTACTTTGCTTCCATCAAGAAAGCAGCCAGATGTGTCACACATTTGCCATAAATTTAGAATGTTAGCACTCTAGTTGCTCAATATTTCAAGCTTCACTCACAGTGTAATCTTAGACAGATTAATTGGATTTTAGATATAATGTACCATGTCTGTCACTGCCAACAGTATGTGTGACACCGAGGGCAAGATCTATTGCATTTTCAATGCTTGTTTACTTTGATTCCATCAAGAATGCATTGAGATGTGTCACACATTTGCCATAAATTCTGAATGTTTGACATTAATGCTGGTCCAGAGATAGTGTAAAGGTTTCATTGGCATATTTACAAACCGCTTGCAAAATGTTAGATTTAATTTACTAATTCATGTTATATCTTGTTTATATATAGGTGGCCTGTGTTTCACCTGTAGATACAGAAAAATAATTTGTGCAGAGACACACATACTGTTTCCACAGACAGAGATGGTAGATTACATGTAATCAAGAAGGCATTCAGATGTGTCACACATTTGCCATAAAATCTGAATGTTTGACATTAATGCTGGTCCAATGATAGTGTAAACGTTTCATTGGCTTACATATAAACCGCTTTCGCAATGTTAAATATAATTTACTAATTAATGTTATGTCTTGTTTATAGATAGGTTGTCTGGTTTTTCGCCTGTAAATACTTTAAAATAATATTAGCAGAGACATATATACTATTTGCAGACAAAGAGATAGTAGATTACATGTAATATGGTGCACATGTGCCTAAGATCACACCAAATCTATTGTATTTTCAATGCTTGTGTACTTTAGTTCCATCAAGAAGGCATTCAAATGTGTCACACATTTGCCATAAATTCTGAATGTTAGCACTTTAGTTGCTCATTATATCAAGCTTCAATCACAGTGTGATTTTAAGCAGATTAATAGGATTTTAGTTATAATGTACCATGTCTATCCCTGCCAACAGTATATGTGACTCTGCCTAACATCACAATAATGGGTGAATCAAGCTTCACTCACAGTGTGATCATAGGTACATGATCAGAATGTTACATAAAATGTACCATGTCTGTCTCTGCAAGCAATATGCGTGAATCTGATCATATTATTTCACTGTCTCTACAGGCCAAAAACAGCCCACCTATATATAAGCAACACATAACATTAATTTCTCATTACATGTAACATCCTGCTCATGTGCGTAAGATCACACTGTGACTGAAGCTTGATTCACCTATCAGTGTGATGTTAGGCAGATGACCAGGATGTGACATGTAATCTACCATGTCTTTAAAAAACATGTACTTCCATATTTTTAAAGACATCAAGTAAGCATATTATTCACCCAGATTCATTTAAAATGAAGCTTGACTCACATCGTCATCTTAAACACATAAGCAGCATGTTGGATGCAATTTACCATCTCTGTCTCTGCAAGCAGTATGTGTGTCTCTGCTCATAATATTTCACTGTCTCTACTAGCCAAAAACATGCCACCTATATGTAAGCAATACATAACATTAATGTCTCATTACATATAACATCCTGCTCATGTGCCTAAAATAACACTATGACTGAAGCTTCATTCACCCATCAGTGTAACGTTAGGTAGATGACCAGAATGTCACATGTAATATACCATGTCTTTAAAAAACATGTACTTCCATATTTTTTGTAAGACATCAAGTAAGCATATTATTCAGCCAGATCCATTTCAAATGAAGCTTGACTCACAATGTCAACTTAAACACAAGAGCAGCATATTACATGTACCATCTCTGCCTCTGCAAGCAGTATATGTGTCTCTGCTCATAATATTTCACTGTCTCTACTCGCCAAAAACAGGCCACCTATAAATAAGCATATATATATATACCAGACTTTTTACCAGAAAACATTTTCCATACTAAATCGTTTTTAACAGAGAGCACAACCCATTTAAACGACCACTACAAATTAAAGCAGAAACCTAACTAATTTCCAAAATTCATTTCCAATATACACCATACAAAAACACAATATGCTTCTTAAAAACTCAATATAAATATTTATAAAGTAGAATCTCACAATGTTAACATCTCTCACAGCATTTCATATTCTTGTCTGGGTGCATATTTTATTATTCTGCATGCATTTTCGGCTTGCACCAATGTCAAACATTGCGCAATAGTCTTATGAATAGGCCCCTCTTTAGTTTTATATTTCATCTCATTTGATACCATTACTGAAATACATTATGCATCTCCCCACCATTTCATATGGTTTTCTATCTTGTATTCCTATCCCTCTCCATACATTCACTACTTCCACCCATGCTAAAGGTTGCACAAGGCGCTTAAAAAAAAGAGCATATTTACAAGACCAATAAAACCATTACACAATTTCTAAACCAGCATTGAATCCAAGCATAAAAAACAATTTATAAAGAACTCTACTTTATAAACACACAACCATGTCAAAGATTGCGCACGCAGCTTATAAATATGTCTCTCTTTTTTTGTATATTCTATATCAATTTATGCCATTTAAAAAAATAATTTCCAGCAATGCATCCTTTCACATGGGGCAAGCCCTATGTGAAAGGGCCTGCGTCAGTCTTACACCTGCTGTGAGGCAGGTCCAAAATTTTGACACCACAGAGTCCTAAAAGTGACGCAGTGAAATCTCATAGATTTCACTGCGTCATTTGTACAACCCTTCTTTGCGTCAATACGCCCCCTTTGCATACATTACACCTGACGCACATATAATATGGCACAGGGCTTTACAAAGTGACGCATCTACCTAGATGCATTACTTTGTAAATATAACTCAACAAGGTGCAATTTTTACACCACTGCTGCGTCACAAAAAGTGACGCACCGGCAGCATAAAAATGAGGCCCTCAAGCGCACCACAGGGAAAAACAGTGTAAAAAATTGTAGTAAAACAATAATTTCCAGCAATACATCCTTTAACATTGGGCAAGCCCATGACCTTACCTTATGTAATGTGAGAGATGTTAACATTGTGAGAGTCTACCTTATAAACACACAGCTATGTCAAAGATTGTGCACACAGCTTGTAAATATGCACCCAGACAAGAATATGAAATGCCGTGAGAGATCTTATCATTGTGAGAGTCTACCTTATAAACACACAGCTATGTCAAAGATTGCTTTGTCTGCCTGCATATTTACAAGCTGCGTGCACAATCTTTGACATAGCTGTGTGTTTATAAGGTAGAGTCTCACAATTTTAACATCTCTCACGGCATTTCATATTCTTGTCTGGGTTCATATTTTATAATTCTGCATGCATTTTCTGCTTCCACCCATGTATAAAATTGTGCAAAAGTCTTGTAAATATGTTCCTCTTTATCTTATCTTACATCTATTTTGATACCATTACTGAAATACTTTATGCATCTCCCCACCATTTCATATGGTTTTCTATCTGCTATTCCTATCCCTCTCCATACATTCACTCCTTCCAACCATGCTACAGGTTTCACAATGTGCTTCAAAAAAATGAGCTTATTTACAACTCCAATGAAACCATTACACAATTTCTAAACCAGCATTGAATCCAGGCATAAAAAACAATTTATAAAGAAGACTACCTTATAAACACACATCTAACATTATGGAAAAAGGTAAAAATATCATTCCTTAATTCACAGAGACACACACTATGATACTTGTCAAAAATCTTTAAACTCTATCATTTTAAAAGAATCATTACTCACCTTTAAAAATGGTTTGGAAGATGTCAAACAGTGTCAGTCACAGTCAACAGATATTCTTAAGCAGAATCTCTGACCAATGCTTCCTTCACTGGGAGCCTTTCAACAATGGCACAGATTCTTTCTGATTTCAGAGCCATATTCTTGCACATAGCCAATAAAAATTGTTCCCCCACAAATTCAAAACCAAACTGCACATTTTAAGTGGTTGAAGATTTCAGGACTTTGAAACTCACATAACATTCACCCATCCCCCCAGTGCTCATTCACCAAGTAACCATGGTAACTCCCTCTAAAACCAGCACAGAGTTCACAAGTTCATTTTACTATGTTGCGAAAAAATCCATCAAGCCTGTTTGACCTCTCAATCTACTAGCTAATAAAATGCAATGTTTCTTTAAATGACTTTTTCTCAACCATTGAAACGACTTCTTTAAAAAAAAAAGCATGCACCCTAATTTTCAATAGAGATTTTTAACAAAGCTCCAATCATTTCTACTTATTCATCTGCACTGATTCTCAAACACTTTTTTTCATAATCAAACTGCCATTTCATTTCCACAACTCATCTAATTAGAAGCACATCTACCTTCAAAATGACAAAAGTCTAGTTTGTGGGTCATAGCTATGTCCACTGGGCTCAAAAATACGCAACTAACAGACGTATTTACAATCTTGATTTACCAAATGTGAACATTGTATGGATTGGACAAAGAGGATTGAGGAGTCACCAATTGATACCATTGGTAAAATCCTTTATGCATTTACCACACCCTGACCGTATAATTGTGCACTGTGGTGGAAATGACTTAGGCACTTTGACTGGGGTAGGTCTGGAAATGTTTTTAAAGGACATCTTTGGGCAATTGATGTCACTTTTTCCAAAAACTGCCTTGGTATTTTCTAATATATGCCAAAGGCAAAAATGGAACTGGTCCATCCAATTTTGTCCACAGATTGAGAAAGCAAGGAAACATGTAAATAAATCTGTTTCTGCTTACCTCAGAGACTATGCTATGGGTTCCATTTACCACAACAACTTGCGTTACAATATGCAAGACATCTATAGAAGAGATGGTGTGCATTTTACAGATGAGGGGAATAGAATTTTCCTCTTGAATATAAGACTCTGCATTGGTACCTACTTGTAGGTACAAAAAACACCCAATGAACACAACAGCTCTTTTCAGAGCTAACTTATCTCTAAACACTCTACATTATTTTTTGGACTCTATTTTTTTACACTGTTTTTTCCCTGTGGTGCGCTCAGGGTGCGCGTACCGGAGAGCGCACGCGGGAGCACACACAGCGCTTACCCCGCGAAAATTTAACCTAGGGGGTCAGTGGGTCTCTACTCTGCCCCCTTTTAATTATATCCCCCTTTCTTTTTTCACCTCTTGTGTCTCGATTCTACCGAGACACAAGATGGAGGACTCTTCGGACTGTTTAGAATGTTGACAGACACCCGAAAGCCAATCAGCTTTCTGCTCGCGCACTCCCGTAGCGCGCCGGGTGCGCTCCCCGTTACGCGTACCCGTGAGCGCTCGGAGCGCGCCTATAGATATATATGTGTTTTTGAAGTTAATTTTCCAAAAAAACACTGGAGCAATTTTCAGCAAATATAGCAAAGGCACATCTGCATACCAGTCCCTACAATTTTGCCAAGTTTGGCGTAATTCCGTTCAGCGGTTCGGGCTGTAGACTTGTCAGACCGTCCTATGGAAATTAACATGGGGAAAACACGTTTTGGGACCCCCCTTTTTTTTCAGCCCCCACTTCACGAATCCCCCCAAAACTTTCAGGGAAGGAGCACAGCGGAGCTGGCCAAAATGTTTGAAAATTACACACAAATTCCTCAACCGGCACCAGAGTTATTCCCAATAGAATGTTGCGGATTTCCTATGGTAGCCAATCCTAACTATAACTACTATATATATATATATGTATATATATATATATATATATATATATATATATATATATATATATATATATATATATATATATATATATTCACTGAAAAAACCATAGGTTATAGACCATATATAGTTAGGAATTAGCATTTACAAAACCTTGAAAATTCACTGAAAAAACCATAGGTTATACACCATATATAGTTAGGAATTAGCATTTAAAAAACCTTATTTTACTCACACAAAACCATTGAAATTCCATATATAGTTAGTTGTACTAACTATATATCGCGCACCCGCAATCCACTACTGATCATGTCACATATTACATCATTCATGACATGGTCAGTAACATCACTGATGACATCACTGATGACATCTCAAATGACATCACTGATGACATCACTGATGACATCTCATTTGACATTACTGATGACAACATCCAGTGACTGTATTTTTCTGTAAAGTTAAAATAAATGCCTCATCTGCAAAGATAAATTATCAAGAGGGACTGATAAAAAGTATAGTTATGGGAACTATACCATGCATAGGCACATGACCAGGAGGCATCCACTCAATTACAGCCGGGCGGAAATACGGGATATGGAAGAAAATCCAACATCAACTCCAGTGGCCAGGTCAAGATCGTCAATATCATTGACACCAGCAGAGGCACGGGAAACTGTGCCAAACATCCAAGAGAATTTTGGCCACATGAAACATACTTGTATGCACTGTGGTGCGTTGATAGCATGTGGCAACATGAGTATCAATTCAATAAACCTAGCTTACAACAATCATAATTGTCCTAACCGCCCCCAGTAATTTTTTTTTTGCTCCTGTTGAGCCCTTTTCAATGCCTGTTTTTTGTTGTCCCCCCCCCCCAAAAAACCCCAAAAATATATAAAATCGCTCAAAAAATACAAAAAAAACAAAAAATGTAAAAAAAAAAAATATATATATAAAACAACAAAAACATTAAAAAAAAGTTCTTTTCAGAACTACCTCCCCTTTCAAAAAAAATTGCTAGAATGTTTAGCACTCTGGCAAGCTCTATTTCTTTTGGTTCGCTTCCCGGTTAGCTTCCCGGTACGCGGACCGGGAGCTAACCAAAAAAAAAAAAAAAAAGAGTAAGTATAAGGAAAGTAAACAGAGAGTGATGTTAAAAGAAAGACAGCTATAGGGAGTAAAGAAGAGATACTGTTTAATAGATCTATTTACCGAAGAAAAGACGGAAGAGGGTATAATTGTGAAAAACAAAATAGATAAGGAAGTGAAAGAAAAAAAAAGAGAGTAGAACAATAACAAAGAAGAGTTTCTTGGAGAATGTGAGTGAATGTTCAAAATAAGATTAAAACATGGGGAATAACAGAGAGAAAAAATAGAAAACAGAAAACAAAAAATAGCAGAAAAAGATTAATTGAAACAGCAAAGAAATGTAAGTAACATAGAGCCATATCATCAACATAGGCAATAAAAGGTTTGCAGCTTTTATCGTCAGAAATGTGTCGCTAAAGCCGCTTTTGCGGCAGAAAACTGCCGCTAAAACCACTTTTGCACCAGTTTTCTGCCAATAAAAACAGCAATAATTTTATTGGCTGTGTTCATAATATGCCCCTTAGTGTGCTTCAACTACACAGAGAAAGCATTATGAACAAGTAGTGATAGAGTGATCAGTCAAAGACACTAAGAGTAATAGAGACGGAGTGAGTGAACAAGAGTGAGGAACTATGAGAAGAGAGGGACTGAGAAAAAGAGTGGAAGGAGTTGAGTAAGTAGGTAATAGAGAAAGGAATGAGGGAAGTAGCAAAGGCAGGAAACTGAGGGTTAAAGAAATGAAGCAGTGGAACTAATAGAAGTTAAATGTGATAGAAATGTAACGAAAAGAGTACAAAACATTTACCTTATAATTGTCGTTAAATTACTCACTTTTTGTTTTTATACTTTCAATCTGTGAAAGAGAGAACAAACATTTGAAAAATATTAAAACATGTATTTAAAAATTACAAAAGACAATGGAAAAAATTGAAGGACAAACAGTTTTTCAACAACTTTGACACTTACAGAAGCTTCTGCTTCTCCAGGCCCCCTACACAGTCCTAAAGATATACATTTTAAACTAACAGTATCTTGTTGCAGATGAAGTGAGGCCTATCTTAAAACATGGTGCATCTTTTGCATTGCTGTTGTCTCAGAAAAGTGTCGCAAGACACTAACATTTTAAATGATTGCTTCAGGATGCCAATAAGATGTGTCCTATCCAGAGGTTTGTTTGAGGTGAGGCCTACTCAGGGTTGCAGATGAAATTTAGAGTTGTTGAAGAGTACAGAGAAGATAATACATTTGCAGGCCTACCAATGAAGTGAGTCATGTCCACTGCACTCTTGAACAAAGGCCAAACCTCCTCTGTTTCCCTGGACAGACCTAAACTTGATCTGCACAATGTGATTCGTAATGATAGGAAACACAGGTGATGTAATTGAAATACGTGCAATTTCTTTTGCTCATTTCACAATCACATCACTTGTGTTTCCTTTGCTTAGGTATCTCATTGTGCAGATGTAGTCCAGCATATGAAAGAGTACGCAGAAGTGCAGCACTGCATGCAACAACTTTGACACTTACAGAAGCCTCACCTTCTCCATGCCTCCTACACAGTTCTACATATACATCATAAATGCAAACAGTACAGAATTAATTATACATGTTAAATGGTTTATTTTTGCTGTTCTCAGAATGTATCAAAATTCACTAAAAACAGTGACTTGAAGGTATTCATCATATAACAGCGGGGAAAAAAAAACACAATCAAAATGATTGTGTTTAAAAAACCCATACAACATAACAAATCAGAATTCAGAACTCCTTAAAGTTAACTTACTTTCCATGACGTCAAAGGATGTCCTATGAACAGCTTACACTCTGTTGTGCTGTTATTACTTTCAGCCCGCCACTTTCTGAAAGAAAACCTCCATCGTTTTTAAAAACATGTTACATGCAATAAATGACTTCTTGCTCTCTACCACAAGTTTCCACAAGGCCAAATCTTGTCAGAGCCATTTATAACTCTTGGATTTCTTGTAAGCCAATCCCGTCATTTGGCATTTCTGCAACTTTCAGAATTAAAATGTTGAAGATCATTTTCACAATCCTGGAATAGTAATATCTTCCCCTTCTTGCTCAGTCATGTTCTACATTTCCTATGACACTGATACTGCTTACTATGAAGCAGACTTACACTACCTCTATGACTACTACAATTATTTAATTCTCTACATCACTTTTAATCACAAAGCAATGTAAAACAGTAGACAGCATTGCAGACTTACATTCCCTCTACTCTATGTTTTGATTGGCTGCTTCAATTAGCTTATAAAAAGAAATAGTTTTTCTGAACTCATTCAAAGTGCACTTATTTCTCCATGACGTCCAGTCTTATGGTTAGAAGTTATGTCTCTGAACTACACTTATCCTTAAGGCCAAATCGTGTAGGAGCCATTAGAACTTCTTGAAATTCCACAGAGCACATCCCGAGATTCTTTCCCTAAAATTTTGGTTTTAAAAACACCAGGTAAGAGTTTTTAAGGTCATACGGCAATATTTTTTTGAAAATTAAAACCGGATCATTGCAGAATGACCAGCCATTTCTAGACTTTAAATAAGCTGTGTAATGTCCTGATGTTATTGAAGGACCGTCATGATATATAATTGCTGCAGTTACAAAAGTCCTTCCTGATATTGACAACTGCGAAGCCACAAAATTTTTAATTAAAGTTGTCAATTTTGTTCCATCAGGCCTACATCGTTGGAACATTAAAATGACATACTGGCCATATGTTCGTATAAATAATGTGGACATCATTTCAGATTTACATTGGCTACACTCCATGTTGTGATCAGCTGCTTTTACTAGCTTATTAAAGGAGACTGATTTACTGTCTGGCAAAGTTAAATATATAAATCTTTCTGAGTCTACACTAGTAGTACTTGATACCATACAGTTCTCGCAGTCATGCTGCCATTGATAAGAAAGCCGAAACAGCTGATCTACATCTACACCTTCAGCATGCAATACATCAAGCAAATACATTAAAAACTCCTGACAATCTTGCTGAATATTTTGAGAGAATTGTGTTTGGCCTGAACATCTGTCTAACAGATTTCGAATTTCAGACACACTTTCTATGTTTGTTCTATCAGTGCTACATTTCTCTAACACAGAATTTAACAAACTGCAAAATCTTTGATCAGAATTGACCACAATCTCTTCTTTTACATTTTCTAGAGAAAACAAAACATTAACCACTACATTAGCATAGCAGTTGACACCAGAACTGTTTTCAAATTGAAAACCAACAACATCTTCAACAGAATCCTTTTTGTTTCTGCTTATAATTTCAGGTTCATCGACTTTTCGTCTTTTTGCTACAACCTCCCCAGTATTGGTCACATTTCTTCGTTTCCGGCCTACCACACGTTTCTCAAACAAAGGATATTGAGGCAAATGTGGCGCATACTCTCTTCTTAACCTATTGTATTCCTTAACACAATCTAGATCCGCACAAATGCTTGTGACATCACACTCAATCAAGTACAATCCCGATAAAGTTCTAACTCGTGACAATGCCACATATGCCATACCCTCCTTGAACACAGAACTGCCAATATTCACCAATGCACTGTCTACACGTGCGATTTATGGATTGTCACCGCATATGCCAAGCAAACAGGAAACTGCTTACGGCGAACATATAAGTCTTTTACAAGCAAAAATCTAGCAGAACAACGACCAATTAGCTGTACTTCCTCAATGCCATCAAATTTAATTTTTAAAAATTCAATTCCATCTCTATTTCTGTATTTTACAAAATCAACAACATTACCCATTGATCCATTTACCAGACCTCTTTCAACATGTAAATTCCTTCTTAAAATTATACGGCAGTTCAAGCACACATTCAGAGTCTTTTCAAAACCTGCAGTTTTAGATATACTCTTCTCTAATGAATCCAATTTTGTTTTCAGATTCTCAGACAAAATAATTGTTGATCCCATATGCTCTACTCTGTCAATAGCTTCCAGTTTCACAATCTCTTGCTTTTCTAAATGTAACATTTTGTTGTTGAATTTGGCACATTCTGCAAGAGTTGGCATCAAACATATTCCAGATTTCTTCTCAGTAATTTTCTGAAAAATATTCTCAGGCACAACATCTTGTTCTGGATATAAATTTGACAGTAATCGTGCATGTAAAGCTTCTTTCTCATGCTCGGTCACTTTTCCAATTCTAACATCTTGTAGAATAGTCTTGTAAACTTCATCCTTCGCCTGACGCATATTTTCATGCAGTTCAGCATAATTGAAGTTTAACCATATATTGACGTTGCCAATGCTGCCTAGGCACTTCCTGGTATCTTCATGCGTGAGCATTTTGAACACAGGTTGCCCTTTCACTGGTGTCAGCTGCAGAAGATCTCCGAAAACAATGATGTGTTTGCCACCAAATAACACATCATACTCTGTTTTGAGAACTTCTTGCATTCTCAAATGCACAAAGGCAAGCATGACATTGGAAACCATGCTTACTTCGTCAATGATAAGAAGTTTCATTTTCCTCAAGATTCTTGAAACTTCAAAACAAGCATCTCCAGATAGCTTGTGATATTGTAATTTGTTGTCATGCTCCACTGGCAGCATCAGTAAACGATGTAAAGTAATCCCTTTAATGTTATGTGCTGCCAGTCCAGTTGGAGCGGTGACAACACAAGACAGCGATGACTCTGTCCTTTCCTGCAAATAGCATGAAATTGCTTTAATGAGGAAACTTTTTCCAGTTCCCGCTTCTCCACTCACGTACAGTCGGACAGGCTTCAACGACGTACATGAGCACTCTTTCTTGTCATGACTTAATCCATGATCAATTTGCATGGTAACTTCGTCATATATTTTCCTCTGCTCAACGTTGAGTTGTCTTTCCAACTCTTCTAAGTTAACCGCATCCTCCTGAGCATGTGCCATGGCTCTTTCCACTTCATTCATAGCAGTGGCAGCTTCATTTTCGATAACAGGTCCTCCTAGTGGATCCTGACTCAATGAAGCAGAACTCTGACTGTCCTGAGAACTGTCTCTGGCAATCTCGGCTGCAATCATTGCTTCCTGCTCAATTTCCGCATTCAACATTTGTACATATTTGGGAAAAGCAGGACATTCTATGGTCTCCTTGGCGGCATTGAAAGAGTCTTCGTAACAGAGAAAATCTCCAAGCAGTTCCTCTTCTGCACGCCAAGGCTTGAAAAGTTGCAAAAGTGCTAAATAGAAAAACTCCTTTTTTTCAGGAGATTCGCCACTCAATTTTCGATGGTTTACCAAGTGGCATTTTCTTTGCTTGACCAGACATCCCTCACTTCCTATTACAGCATACACTCCTTTCTCAGTATCTTCTTTGATGTTCCTCTTGAATATGTAATTTTGAAGAACCTCATACAGACAAACATTCTCGAGGTGAATGCTTCGATTTGGATAATATGTATCCAACATGTTGGTCTTCAAAATGTCGGTACTGTTTGACTCCTTTTCCGCCAAATACTCAATTTCCCGCACAGGTTTGAGAACTCGATTACGCGTTGCAGCAAGACCAAGACTCGTCCAAATGATACTCCTGGACTTGGCATAGAGACTTGCTGAAGACAACCGGTCAGAACATTCACACGCTCCGATTTCTCGATGCGACAACATCTTCAGACTGAAACTGTACAACTTCTTGCTGAGGCTCTTTTCATGGGAAATGTCCTCCCACATATCCTTCAATTCTGTCTTCTCTTTTTTGGTGATGTAAGACGTCACATACCGAGCCACAGCCATACAGTTATCAGCCACAAACTGTATATCCATGTTAGCATTCCACATGGACAAAATCACCGGGTTGTAGTCGTTGATGTACTTGGACTCTTCGTTCCTCTTCAAATTGTATGTGTTTTTAGGTGATTTCTTCATCACATTATGTCGCAGCGAAGACATCAAACTGTTTACTCTTCCTTTAGAAATCACCGGTCGTGGAAAGCCGAAACGACATTTGGTGTAGAACTTGTCCTTGTTTCGGAATTTACGACGACAGTACTTTCCACATTGATGGCTTTGGAAACGCAGAACTTTTTCTCTTAGGCTTTTCTTCTCCTTTGCCTTTGGAACAGCACACGTAGAATACTGTTGTATAAAACTCATCACTGAGTCTTCTGGATCCGTTCCAAATTTAGGTGCATCCTTGATCCACAGCAACATATGTATATGAGGAGCACCTCTTGCTTGGTACTCCTTTCTCCAGAAGAAATCCAACACCTCTCCAAGAGGTGGATTCTTCTTATTCATGATGAAAGACATCATAGCTTCAAATCTATGATTGAAGTACCTACATACATTGACTGGATCCAAAGAGCACAGTTCTCCGGGTGTCTTGAATTCGATGTTTTCTACGTTAGCATTTGCCTCTCGTAGAAATTCAAGTAAGTCTTCCCAGCCATACTCGGCACAGCTCAGAGTGAGGAACCATGTGGGAGTACCTAAGTTCCTCAGCATACATTTTAAATCACCATGACGACGGTACCAGTACTCATTAGTACCACGCTGACACGCCATGAGATTAATCAGGTGAGAATCCAAAATACTGTCTTGGACATTGACTTTATCCATAAAGTCACTTGCCGAGATGTTTTGCATGTGTATACCACTTTTCAAGATGTGGTTCACTGCATATGACAGTCCAGACAGATCGCTTTCAAACAGGAGATGAAACAAATAAGGAATGCATTGTCGAAACCTAGCATCTCCTGCATACAATCGCAAAGTCCGGTATTCAGAAGCAGGAATTTGATGAGGTCGCTCATCATATCTTCCTCCCTGACCTGTTGGAAAAAGCTGTGGGAAACACCGAGCTTCCAAACTTTCCTCCCAAACACTAATGGGACTCCCTTTGGCTTGTTTCATTTGAAACAACTCAATAGCATTCCCCATGACTTCCTTGGAATGCAAAGGATGAACACTATAATGTTCATATATTTCTTCACTAGTAGAAGTTTCTACTTTCTCAATTTGACCAGCACACAAATCGCTATCCTCTTCCTCACTTACTTCCTCTTCTGCAACATATACCTTCTTATAGTATTTATTATTTTTTTCAAATACAATGTTGCCTTTTTAACTTTCCTAACATCTACTAAATCTTGCCATATTTTCTTATTCTTTGTCGGAACCCCATTAACTAAGATAACCAGAGGTTCCTCGTCCACTTTTTCTACTCCAATTGTGTTAATGTTTTTCTTCAAATCTAGAGGCAAATAAACAACTCTTCCCTTTAATCCTCTCTGTAAATCTGATGGAGGCAATTTCCCTGTCTTTGGCTCCATTCTTACAATAGCCTGAAAGGGATGGATACTTTGAATCAAAATAGATTCATAAGTATTTAAATCCTTCAATTCAGAAGGAATCTCAACCAATTCCAGATTATTATGAACTGCTCTAGCAGGCATCTGGTTTTGATTTAATTTGCAACAACAATAAGTACACACATGTTGATCCAATCCCAAATCAAAACAATTTTCTACCATCAAGTATGTTGCGAAATCCTTCCATTCACTATTATTTTCCCTTTCACTTTTTGCATATAAATCCACTAACTTAGTCTGATTCTTATAATAAGTGCGTCGACAACACACACAAGTGAAATTTGGCCTCTCACTTGATTTGACCTGAAACGTGGCAATTTCCCTCTGGAAATTATCTGTACTGGAAACCTGTACACTATCTTCCACATCACCCGCTTCTTCTTGGTCAATTTCAACATTCTCCTCTTTATTTCCAAAGTAACAAAACTCAGGGGTATATTACCAACAACTAGCGATAGTTTTTGTCTCTAACTTGTTTAGAGACAAAAATTATCGCCGCAAACCGGCGATTTTTATCGCAGATAAACCTTGCTATTAGCAAGGTTTATCGCAAATGCGATAAAAAACGGCCGCAATGCATGAATATCGCTGAAAAGTCAGCGATATTCATGCATTATCGAGCAAATGCTCTTAGCCATGTTATCCACCTCCCATTGGATAACATGGCTAAGAACTGCTCAGGGCAGGTGTTAGCTTTTGGAGATATTCGCGCTTAGCGCGAATATCTCCAAAAGTTGGTAATAGGAGATAGCGATGTTAGCGACTGTTTCCAGTCGCTAACATCTTGGCACGCCCACTTTGCATGTCATTAGTGATAAATATCACTGACATGCAAAGTGGGGCCCATGATGGTCGCTATCTCCTATTAGCTGTCGCTAACTGGTGTTAGCGACAGCTTGGTAATAGGGAGATAATTTTATCTCCGCTTTCTTGGCTTTTAAAGCCAAAAAAGCGGAGATAAAACCCCTTGATAATATACCCCTCAATTTCTTCACATATATTCTTCACATCTATTTCAGAACCATGCAAAAGAGCAGCACATAATTTTTTAAGCATAATTGCTGGACTCTTAGCATAATACAACATTCTAACAAATTTCCTCACTTTATTATGATGCACTGCTAGCATCCTGAAATGATGAAAAACACTCTGGCATACTCTCCTGGAAAGACAAGCCAGTGAATGACCATGCAAACCTGTCACTTCTCTCACTCTGCAAGGATCTAATTCTTGCAACAACCTTATTTTCTGCTTCAAACTTTTCTTATTAAATGACCGTACAAAATCACAAAGCAAATTGATGGAATCCTGTCGCACACTGCAAATACTACTACACTTCCAGGTGTACACAGGACCCTTAGCACGTCTTCCTAAAACCTCATTACCTAACACCTCTTCTGCCTCTGTTGTCACAAGTTTTTCTTTTTCAACTGGACAACCATCTTTCACTTCATAAGCACGACCACTGGTGTCAACTGCATGCACCAAATCATTATCCTGGAAATAACTCTCCTCATTAAAAAATGCCTCACAGCTTGAACTATGCATCCATTCTCCAGAAAAAACTTCACAAAAATTACTACGATTAACTATTCTCTTCCATCTACTATTTCTTTTGAAATCATAAATTGCCTTGTTTAGCTTCCTAATTCTATTGATTATCAAAATAAATAACTTACGTTTAATTTCAAATGCCTGATCAATAACTTTCTCAACTTTTTTTTTTCTCTTATAAAAAACCACTTTCTGTTGACCTTTCTTAATATTTTTTAACAAATTGCCAATTATCCTGTTGCGGAACATTCGTTTACGAATGTCCCTAAACTGTTGTTTCCTTCTACTATCATGCACAGAGTTATCTCTTGCTCTAGCAGTAACATTTTTGATTGGCCTTTCCTTTCCATTTGAATTGCTTCTCTTTTTCTGGACTGAAACATTTTCTGTAGTAATATTTTTTTTACTACAAATATTTCTTATGAATGTTTTTGTACTCTTACCCGGTGCTTTCTTGTTGACTTGACAAATCTTTTTGTTAGAGGACTGCTGCTTTTTTTCAATCACCTGCTGTCTTTGACGTTTTGCAGCCTTTCTCAGTCTTTCTTTCGTTGGCATGGTGAAATGTTGAAATGATCTGCAGTTGAATCTGTGGTAAAATATATTAAAAAATGTTATTAACCACTATTACCCAACAGTACATCAATAACAGTAATCAAAAACTTAAAACACTACTTTACATTTTTACATATAAGATTTTTTAGTGCATGGCAATTTTAGAATACAGAAATAGCAGAAAAGAAATGGAATTTATATTCATGTTACCTGTGCTATCTTATATGTGAATCTGATCTAATTTTATGAGCATATTTTAATATTTTATTGAAGACACTACACATAACCTGTTTTTGAAGGTGTCTTTATTTTTAAAATAAACGGTTTACATTTTTACTTTTTATTTATTATAAATTTTAAAAATAAATGTTTATAGTTCCATAGGATCAAGCAGGTCAGCTTCCCAACCTATGTCATATAATTCGGACAAATCTGCATCCTCATCACGTTCTTCTTCATCCTCAGGATTTAAATCATCCAAGGGATCAACATCCACTGATGTTTCAATTACAAGTTCAATGATGAGGTCAAAATCAACTGATTGCTGATTGTCGCTCATGTTGATGTTGTCTTTATCTTTAAAGAAAGATAACAACAATGAGATGTTGCAGAGTAAGAGACAAATCTCAGAGATTATAATAGTAAAATTGTTTAACAAGAGTAACATTTTGCAGCTATTATTTAGCCATGTCCAGCGATGCTGAGCAGGTGAAGCCTATGTCTAATTTTTCAGTGAACAGAACTCATCTCTTCTTAACCTTGGATAAGCCTCACCGACTCTGTGTCCCCTGCACATACTTAAATGTAAAGGGGCAGATTTATGTTAAATGGCACATCCCCAGGCATGCACCAGTTAACGTGCACCGCTGCTCTGCCACCCATGGTGTGCCGCATTTACAATCAGATAGGAGAAAGCTGCGTCAAAACCCTGCGCCTGCTTTAAGCAGGCATAGGTCTTGACGCAACATTGTGGAGATGGGGCACCCCTGAGCCTTGCTGGAGCTGCATCGCACTTGCGATACAACTCCAGCAATGCGCCACCTTTACAGCACAGATACGTCATGCATCTGTGCCATTTTTGCCCCATGCTGCGCCGCATTGTAAATGCAGCACACCATGGGTGGCGGAACAGCGGCGCAGGATGACTGGCACATCCCTGGTGATGCGCCAGTCATCATAAATCTATCCCTAAGCTTCTTATCTTGTTACAGATGAACCGCCATATGTATCATCAAACTATTTTGCATTTCCTAAATAGCGAATTTTAAGGAATAAATAGCAATTCTTTACCATTCCTAATTTGCAATGAGCAAATTGCTAATTGCAAATTACCCATTCATTTCCATGGGCTAGGAGGCTCATAGGAATGAAGGTGCAATTTGCGATTAGCAATTAGCTCATCGCAAATTAGGAATTTTTCCAAGGGTGCAGGGGTGTCTCAAGAACACCCTGCTGCACCCCTGAAAAAGAAATTTGGGGGCATATGGCGCACATAAATGCCCTAAGGGCATGTATTGGCGTCATATGGCACCTTTTGTTTTTTGGAAAAAAAGCTTTTTGAAAAGAATTCGCAAATTACCACCAACTAAAAGTTGGTGGTAGTTTCCAAATCCTTAATGTCATTTTTTACATATTTTTTTTTTGATACATTGCATTTAAGGAATCGCAAAATTTGCAAATCCTTCAGTGCAATCGCAAAATAAGGAATAGCAAATTTTGAATTAAGGACATTTTAAGTCATTTCCACATGTGCAGTGTTTTCAAATTATGATTTGAAAATCGTTTTTAGGGAAAAGGAATGGTTTGTAAATTTATGACATGGACATAATGGTGTATGCTTCTTTATAAGGCATTTCAGTGTCTCTGATGTCATTTTTCCCATATTACATTATAAGACCTTTCCACATGGAGCACATTCCTTGTAAATATGCTCCCACCTGTGCATGGTAAATTTAGATTTTGACTGTTTGAGTCACATAGCCATGTTAAAAGTGACCCAAAAAAATTGCAAAGGCTTTAAAAAAACACTTTCATGTGTCTTAAGGACATGTTAAGTCATTTCCCCATGGGCAGTGTTTTGTAAGTGGCGCAAAAGAGGCATACACCTATCATAAATCTGTCCCTAGCATTTTAAATGATTAATTCATGATGACGATAAGGTGTGGCCTATCCAGAGATTTGTTTAAGGTGAGGCCTACTCAGGATTGCAGATTAAAGTTACGCTTGATGAAGAATACAGAGGAGATAATACATGTAAAGCTCTACCAATGAAGTAAGTGATGTCCACTTCATTGCGCCAGTCATCATAAATGTATCCCTAAGCTTCTTATCTTGTTAGAGATCAACCGCCATATGTATCATCAAACTATTTTGCATTTCCAAAATAGCGAATTTTAAGGAATAAATAGCGATTCTTTACCATTCCTAATTTGCGATGAGCGAATTGCTAATTGCAAATTACCCATTAATTTCCATGGGCCAGGATGCCCATAGGAATGAAGGTGCAATTTGCGATTAGCAATTAGCTCATCACAAATTACGAATTTTTCCAAAGGTGCAGGGGTGTCTCAAGAACACCCTGCTGCACCCCTGAAAAAGAAATTTGGGGGCATATGGCGCACATAAATTTTAACAACATTCCTTTACCTCAAAAACGATTTTCAAGTCATAATTTGAAAACACTGCCCACAGGGAAATGACTTAAAATGTCCTTAAGACACATGAAAGTGTTTTTTGAAAGCCTTTGCAATTTTTTTGGGTCACTTTTAACATGGTTATGTGACTCAAACAGTCAAAATCTAAATTTACCATGCACAAGTGTGACCATATTTACAAGGAATGTGCCCCACGGAGAAAGGTCTTTTAATGTAATATGGGAAAAATGACATCAGAGACACTGAAATGCCTTATAAAGAAGCATACACCATTATATCCTTGTCATAAATTTACAAACCATTCCTTTTCCCCAAAAACGATTTTCAAATCATAATTTGAAAATGCACATGAGGAAATGACTTAAAATGTCCTTAAGACACATGAAAGTGTTTTTTGATTACCTTTCCAGCATGGTTGGGTCACTTTTAACATGGCTATGTAACACAAACATTCAAAATCTAAATTTGCCATGCACAGGTGGGAGCATATTTACAAGCAATTTGCGCCACAGAGAAAGGTCTTACATTAAAATGGGAAAAATAACATCAGAGACAGTCAATTGCCTTATAAAGAAGCATACACCATTATGTCCTTGTCATACATTTAAAAACAATTCCTTTTCCCCAAAAACGATTTTCAAATCATAATTTCAAAACACTGCACATGGGAAAATGACTTAAAATGTCCTTAAGACACATAAAAGCATTTTTTGATTGCCTTTGCAGCATGTTTGTATCACTTTTAACATGGCTATGTAACACAAACATTCAAAATCTAAATTTGCCATGCACAGGTGGGAGCATATTTACAAGCAATTTGCGCCACAGAGAAAGGTCTTACATTAAAATGGGAAAAATAACATCAGAGACAGTCAATTGCCTTATAAAGAAGCATACACCATTATGTCCTTGTCAGAAATATTATAACCATTCATTTTCCTCAAAAACGATTTTCAAGTCATAATTTGAAAAGACTCCACAGCTCCTATGCAGAAAAACACCCTGTCAGTACTAATACTTCACATTTTCTCCAATTACATTTTCTCAAAGAAACAAAATCTATTTGTAAAACACTTGAGACAAAGCAACATTTGAAAAACACAACTTTCTTCATAATTTTCTCCTTAAAGCACACTATTCTCTATCTAAATTAAAGAAATATTTTCTCACCTTAGCAAATACTTTGAGTTTCAAAACAGTCTCAGAAACACACCAATTTGTCTTCAGCAGAGCAAAAGGTATGCACTCCAGAGTCTGCAGCTATCAAAAGCACAGAAATGCTGTAATTCTTCACACATATCTCTCATGTCACCCAATCAAAACTCTTCCCTCACTTTTTTTCAAATGAAAACCCTTCCCCCCTCTACCATTTCATGCCTTTTCTGCATGGCAACCACCTCTTGGAAGACTTCTGGTGTTTGCAAGTTCACACAACAATGTTGCAATTGAACTCTGAACTCTCAGTGCACCTCATATCCAGTGCATTCTTTCATTTAATGATTTTTTCTTGACCACTCAAAATACATCTTTCAAACAACTCATCCATGCACCCTAACTTTCTGTTTTCAGCAATCAAAATCCACCAATCACTGTTACTGCTTCATTAACACAGAAACTCCACAGTTTTTTTCATTTTAAACTCTTATTTTTTCAACTGCCATTTCATTGCCACACTTCATCTGACTGCAGGAGAACCTTCTCTCACCATGTTTTCTGTCTGGATTGTTGGACATAGTTACATCTGGTCCCTTAACATCTCAATCCCTGTTCCTATTATCACTCCCTGTCTGTGGTCTGACCACTTTTTGATTTCCTTCTCCCTTGACCTGGGCCTAGCAAAGAAGTCCCCTTTACCCAAAAACATCTGGGCACGCAACTGGGGAAAAGTGGACATGCCATCTTTGTGTTCTTCTCTCTTAACATCAAGCCCTGCCATCAATAATCTGTCCATCTCGTCCCAGGCAGTGGCCATTAATAGTTGGCTGTCCTCAACATGCGATCTGGTGGCCCCCCTTAGGCGTGTCAAAGTGAAGCGCTCCCACGATGCGAACAAATGGTTCGGCCCTGAGCTTAGGGCGAAAAAGCTGGCCGCTCGACAGGCGGAGCGCACTTGGAGGCGTAATTACAGCGAGTCCTCCAAACTCCTGTACAACTCCATTCAGGCGGAGTACAAGAGAGCCATCCTCAAGGCTAAGACCGCCTATTTCTCCGATAAGATCCTCCGAGCGGAGAGTCAATCGAGGGAAATTTTCGCCACTGTATTTGAACTGGCCACTTCAGACAGAACTTCAGTTAAACCAGTCCCTTCTCAACTCCTATGTGATTCCCTCAATGATTTTTTTATAAACAAGATTACAGATATTAAACTCAACATTCCATCCCCCTCCTCTGGTTTTGTTGACATTATTCCACCGCCCAACTCTTATCATTTTGACCACTTCACTCCGTTATCCGAAGACACCTTTCTTTCTATTCTCCCTACTGTGAAATCTGGATCCCCGGTGGATATCTGTCCTGCCCACATCTTGTGTAAAATTTTTCAAGCTTGTCCTCTCCCTCCCTTGACCTTCCTTAATGACTCCCTAAGTAGGGGAACTGTTCCCACGTCGCATAAATTTGGCACAGTTATCCCCATCTTAAAAAAGCCTGGGGTTGACCCTACAGTACTGTCTAATTACCGGCCCATCTCCCTCCTTCCTTACCTGGCTAAGGTTCTGGAGCGGTACATCACCAAAACACTGAGTGTCTTTATCGAAACTAGTAAGTTTCTTGCCCCTTCTCAAGCTGGCTTCCGTCCCCTGCACTCCACCGAGAAGGTGGTGGTATCCGTGATGGACACACTTAGAGAGGGGCTGGACTCTAATCTTCCTCAGGTGCTGATCCTTCTTGACCTTTCTGCCGCCTTCGACACGGTTGATCATGCCATCCTTCTTTCCCGTGTCGAGGCGGCGGGCGTCAGGGGTTCAGCCCTGTCCTGGGTTAGATCGTTCCTCAACGACCGCACCCAGGCTGTTCATCTAGCGGATTTCTCCTCTACAGCTCACAAGGTACAATGTGGTGTTCCCCAGGGCTCTTCTCTTTCCCCTCTCCTCTTTAATCTCTACATTTTCCCTCTTATTTTTGCGTTACAGCAGATGGAGGTCACAGTGTTTAATTACGCTGATGACCTCCAGCTCATCTTTAATCTATCTCACTCCCCCTCCTCTATCTCTAGCTTCCAGTCAGTGATGGTATTCATCAGGGATTGGATGAATTCTAATCATCTAAAACTCAACCCTGACAAGACCGAGCTTGTCCTGACTGGTGGGCATCTCAACCCTTGGTCCTCTGCTTTCTGGCCCTCTTCACTTGGCCCTCCCCCTTTACCTTCCTTTTCTGTTAAAACTTTGGGGATCACTTTGAATCAACACCTTACTCTCCATTCACATGTGAGCACGGTGGTTTCGGCTTGTTTCTTTATTCTACGCACCATCCGCAAAATTTCACGTTTTTTTTCCTTGTCAGCCCTCAAACTTGTTCTTATGGCAATGGTCCTTTCACGTTTAGACTACGGCAATGCACTCTATAACGGTATCCCCAACTATGCTTTACGTCGACTTCAGCTTGTACAAAACCAAGCGGCCCGGTTGGTCCTTGGTTTATCCAGATCCCAGCACATCACCCCCGCCTTGGGTTCCCTTCACTGGCTCCCAATTAAAGAGAGAGCTTTGTTCAAACTTGGCTGCCTCACTTTTCAAGCCCTGGCCGGAACAGCTCCGGCTTTTATTACGTCCATTGTTCACCCTTATGTTCCCAGCAGACATCTGCGCTCATCCGCCCTCTCCCTCCTGGTGGTTCCCCGCTTCAGGAGGAAGAGGTCGGGAGGATGCAAGTTGGCTGTCCTCGCCCCTTCCTTTTGGAATTCCTTACCCTTACCCATCCGTTCCTCAGCCTCCTATATTGAGTTTCGAGGGAGACTTAAAACTTTTCTTTTCCAACAGGCATTCCCAGCCTGAGCTGGTTCCGAGTCTGTGATCTGAATTTGAGCCACCTCCACAGCGCCATGAAACCGTCCGGTATACGTGCGCTATACAAATACGTTTAAATTCAAATTCAAATTCAAATCTATTGGGCTCAGAGGTATGCTGAGAACAGGAATTTACCTAACCTCAATTTACAAGATGTGGAAATTAAGTGGTTTGGCCACAGAGGATTAAAATGTCACCAATTGATACCATTGGTGAAAACCTTTATGCATTTGCCAAAACCTGACCTGTTAATTGTGCACTGTGGAGGTAATGATTTGGGCACTTTGACTGGGGTAGGTCTGGAAATGCTTTTAAAGGACACCTTTGAGCAATTGATGGCACTTTTTCCTCAAACTGCCTTGGTATATTCAAATATATGCCAAAGACAGAAATGGAGGTGGTCAAACCAATTTTGTCCACAAATTGAGAAGTCGAGGAAGCATGTAAACAAATCTGTTTCAGCTTACATGAGAGACCATGGAATGGGCTCCCTGTACAACAATAACTTGCGTTACTACATGCAAGATATCTACAGAGGAGATGGAGTTCACTTCTCAGATGAGGGCAACAGAATTTTCATTCTGAATTTAAGACTGTGCATTGGTACCTACTTATAAGTACCTAAATGTACCATAAACCCAAAAGCTCTTCTCAGAGCTACCCTACATCTGATCACTCACAATTATTATTTTACTCTAACATTTTTCACTAATTTTCAACAAAGTACGCTCCCTGGGGCGCTTCCCGGTACGCGAACCGGGAGCTAACCTCGCGAAATTTTTAAAAAAAATGTGTTTTTTTCGCACATATAAGCCTCCTCAGCCACCCTCAGAAAACCTAGGGGGTCAAAATAAGTCTACCGTGCCCCCTTCTACCCATTCTGAACATTATTTGCCCTCCATCTTGTATCTTAATTCGACCCAAACACAAAATGATGGACTCCCGTAACGCTTAAGGTTCGCGAACCGGGGCGCTCACCAGTTCGCGTACCGGGTCGCTCCCTGGGAAGCACACCATCAAAAAAGGTGGGAAAGTAGTTTACAGAAAAGCGACTGGAGACAATTTCACCAAATATAGATTAGCTCATACTACATACCAATCCCTACCATTTTCACAAATTTGATTGGAATTCCATTTAGCCATTTAGCCTGTAGACCTCTCTAAATACCCTGAGGTAAATTACTTCTCAAAACACATCTGAAGTGTTGGAATTGACAACCAATTACTTTCATTTTCTACTTTTTTTACCTGACATTTGATTGGTTATGTACCTGAATATATATAAAGAAAGAGAGAGAAACACAGCCATTTTGACTACTACTTCCTGAACTACATTGCAAGATCATTTTCACTCACAACTTAAACTTGTTTTTAGAAGGTGAGATATTATTTTATAAATTTGAAAACATTTTCAGATAGTTATATACTATCCCTCTGTAAGAGTTAGACATTGAGAAAGGCTTCTTTATTATAATTATGGATTGATTTAGGTTTCTGTGGTATAAATATGAATTTACTTAGGCTTCTTCACAGGCACTTTTTAATAGTACTACTTCACGCCTGAAACCATACAGTGCCCATAGATTACTTCTCTGTTATAAACTCACAAGTACCTGTCTGAACTTAAACCCAACAGTGCCCTATCTCTACTGATATATTTATTTTTTATGCAAATTACAGCAATAAAATGGAAGGTGAGCAGAATGTTTCCTTCGAAATTGTTCTGGACAGCAACAATGAACAAGTTATGGAACCCATTGATGACTTAGAATTCATGGATGAGTCACGGGACTATGAATTACTTCAATGTGTAGAATCTGTCGATCATTTACTCCATTATGATGACGGTCAAATGTGGGAACTTATGTTCACTCAACAAGAGGACATATCGGACAGTCAAATGCTAGACGTTCTATTAAATTTTGAAAAACAATCCGAAAAATAAAATTGTATGTAATATTAAAAAATTGTTTGAGTCTTTAATCATTTTTATATGTAATTCATAAACTAGTTAAATGTTAGAAATGTTATTAAATTTTGAAACACAATCACAATAATAAATAATTGCTTAAAAAATTAAAAAATTAAAAAATAATCAACAAAACTAACAATCAATTAACATACAGTATTTGAAAAGTCTATCATTCATTTTTCATTATAGTACGCTGCCCAGAACGCTTCCCGGTTCGCGAACCGGGCGCTACCCACGCAAAAAAACAAAAAATCTTTTTTTTTTTTTTGCCCCGCGGGGCCCTTTTAAAGCCTCCACATTAAACTTAGGGGGTCAGGGAGGATATACTATGCCCCCTTATGGTAATTTCCCCCTTTGTTTTGACCTCCTCTTGTCTCTCGATCCTACCGAGAGACAAGATGGCGGCCGCTCCGGACTGTTTAGAATGTTGACAGGCACCGGAGAGCCAATCAGCTTCGCTACGCGAAGTTTCGGTACGCGTAAAGTCCGCGAACCGGAGCGCTGCCCGGAGCGCACTTACAGATATATATCTTTTTTTAAACGTTAATTTCTCAAAATCCACTGAAGCACATATATTGAGACCTAGCAAAGGCACATCGGGCTACCAGTCCCTACAATTTTGCCAAGTTTCGTGCAAATCCATTCAGCCGTTCGGGCTAAAAGTGAGGCCAACCGCCCTATGGAAAACTCAATGTTAAAAACACGTTTTGGGACCCCCCTTTTTTCTCGGCCCCCCCTTGACGAACCCCCCCAAAATTTCCAGGGGCTGCTCAGAAACAAAATGTTCCATTTTCCTGAAAATTTCAGCCAATTCCGTCCTCAAACGCCAAAGTTATTAGACATAGAATTTTCAAAAATCCCATAGAGAAAAAATCCTAACTATATATACCTACTGGCGACCGCCAGTAGGTAATATATATATATATATATATATATATATATATATATATATATATTACCTACTGGCCAGTAGGTAATATATATATATATATATATATATATATATATATATATATATATATTACCTACTGGCGGTCGCCAGTAGGTATATATAGTTAGGATTTTTTCTCTATGGGATTTTTGAAAATTCTATGTCTAATAACTTTGGCGTTTGTGGACGGAATTGGCTGAAATTTTCAGGAAAATGGAACATTTTGTTTCTGAGCAGCCCCTGAAAATTTTGGGGGGGTTCGTCAAGGGGGGGCCGAGAAAAAAGGGGGGTCCCAAAACGTGTTTTTAACATTGAGTTTTCCATAGGGCGGTTGGCCTCACTTTTAGCCCGAACGGCTGAATGGATTTCCACGAAACTTGGCAAAATTGTAGGGACTGGTAGCCCGATGTGCCTTTGCTAGGTCTCAATATATGTGCTTCAGTGGATTTTGAGAAATTAACGTTCAAAAAAAGATATATATCTGTAACAGCGGACCGGGCAGCGCTCCGGTTCGCGGACTTTTCGCGGTACGGAGCTTTGTGAAGCGAAGCTGATTGGTTCTCCGGCATCTGTGAACATTCCAAACAGTCCGTAGCGGCCGCCATCTTGTCTCTCGGTAGGATCGAGAGACAAGAGGAGGCCAAAGCGAAGGGGCAAATGACCATAAGGGGGCATAGTAGATCCTCGCTGACCCCCTAGGTTTGATGTGGAGGTTTTAAAAGGGCCCCGCGGGGCAAAAAAAAAAAATAATAATAATAATCGAACGGCTGAATGGATTTGCACGAAACTTGGCAAAATATTAGGGACTGGTAGCCCGATGTGCCTTTGCTAGGTCTCAATATATGTGCTCCAGTGGATTTTGAGAAATTAACGTTCAAAAAAAGATATATATCTGTAACAGCGCTCCGCTTCGCGTACTTTTCGCGTTACGGAGCTTTGCGAAGCTGATTGGTTCTCCGGCGTCTGTAAACATTCCAAACAGTCCGTAGCGGCCGCCATCTTGTCTCTCGGTAGGATCGAGAGACAAGAGGAGGCCAAAGCGAAGGGGCAAATGACCATAAGGGGGCATAGTAGATCCTCCCTGACCCCCTAGGTTTGATGTGGAGGTTTTAAAAGGGCCCCGCGGGGCAAAAAAAATAATAATAATAATAATCGAACGGCTGAATGGATTTGCACGAAACTTGGCAAAATTGTAGGGACTGGTAGCTCGATGTGCCTTTGCTAGGTCTCAATATATGTGCTTCAGTGGATTTTGAGAAATTAACGTTCAAAAAAAGATATATATCTGTAACAGCGCTCCGCGGAGATAAAATTATCTCTGTATTACCTAGCTGTTGCTAACACCAGTTAGCGACCGCTAGTAGGAGATAGCGACCATCTTGGGCCCCACTTTGCATGTCAGTGATATTTATCACTAATGACATGCAAAGTGGGCATGCCAAGATGTTAGCGACTTGAAACAGTCGCTAACATCGCTATCTCCTATTACCAACTTTTGGAGATATTCGTGCTAAGCGCGAATATCTCCAAAAGCTACCACCTGCCCTGAGCAGTTCTTAGCCATGTTATCCAATGGGAGGTGGATAACATGGCTAAGAGCATTAGCTCGGTAATGCATGAATATCGCTGAGTTTTCAGCGATATTAATGCATTGCGGTCGTTTTTTATGGCATTTGCGATAAACCTTGATAATAGCAAGGTTTATCTGCGATAATTTCTGACGATGCTTAGCGGTAAAAAATTAGTTGCTAAGCATCGTTAGGGATAAATATCGCTTAACTTTGGTAATATGCCCCAACGTCTGTTAACGTTCGATTCGAAGGAAATCAGGAAGTGTTGAAAAACATTGTCTGCGCCATCTTGCCTTTTTTCAAATGCCACACTTTTGTCGTGCACGGCAGCCATTTTAGATGACTTGACCAGACCCACTCTCTGCACGCTGTCGATCCTTAGCATGGCTCCCCACCCTCGCAAGCATCTCCCCCAGGCACTGGTCACCCCCGCTCTCTGTCTTATGCATGGGTAATAAACCTCCCCCATCTGCGCTGTTCTTCCCTGAGAATCACACCCTGTGCCCGCCCGACACCTCCCTTTCGCCCTATTCACTACCGCACCCTCTGACACTCCTTTTCCTCTGTGTCCGATTGTCCAGGCCGGTCCTAGGCTATCAGCTAGCCCTGCAGATGTAGTTTATGGCCCCAGCTGTAAAGAATCACCCCTCTTCAAAGGAGTTATAGTAGATCAAGGCCCACACTCGATGAGATCCATCACAGCACACGCGTTCCTACTATCTGAAAACCATCCTGTATTGTGATTGGGGAGGGGACCGAGCCTGAAGCGGAAGATTCCAGGGATGACTCTTTGTACATCAAAGTTTTTACAATTATGTGTCACATTAAAAATATATAGCACTCCAACAAAGTAGTAAGATTATAAAACTTTAATAACTTATAAATATATACAACAAAACAAAAACAGTAAAAACATATAAACATTTTTAGGGAAAAACAACGAAGTAGCGGTCGGCTGTGCGAATAGTCCCAACGCATCACAACGTCCAGATTTCTGGACGGCACCCAGGTGATGTTGCCTGGGTGCCGCACTGATTTCGGCATCCGGCGTGGGGCGTCGCGGGGGGTGGGTCATCAGTAGCAAACTGTTGTGCGAATAGTTCCAAGGCAGCAGAACGATGGCACCAAGGTGATGTCCAGTAAGTTGCCGCACTGGTTTTGGTATCCTACAATGCTGCTCCGAATAACGGCGTGGGGCGCCCCGGGGGGGGGGGGGGGAGGCGGCGTGAACGGGCCTCTCCAGGTGGAGTCTCGTCTGTTGTAGTGAGGCGCCCCTTTACCGTTTCAGTTGCCATTCCGTCCGCTTTTGGTCCACTGTGTCAAGATCCGCAATGCAGCTGAGTTGCGCCCACTCTTGCGGTGCAGCGATAGGCGGCTGCCACAGGACTCTCAAAATGGCGGCAGGCTCTTTTCTTTTTGGGCCTGGTCCACTGAAATGGCCATGGGACACCTTGGAAATCGGACGACTGTCTGCTAGGTCTTGGACCCCATTCTCGAAAGCGTCCCCTCCGCCTTGAGGATTCAACAAAAGTTTTGGGGGCCCCCAACTCCTGCAGGCTTCTGGTGGGGAGCGGCTGCCATGATTGCTCGCGGAATGACCACGACGGAGCCACGAGATGGTGGTGCTTTCATGCTGACGCCAGCTTCAGTCTGAAACATCCAGAAACAAGGTGGGGCTTTCATCGTTTGGGAAAAAAAAAAGTTTTCATCCAATGAAAAGTGTTATTTTTAGGTCATATGATCAAGCCTTCCATCATTAGGAAACCAAAAGTAAAATGAACCAATGAAAAGTTTTATAAACAAGTCACATGACCTGTTATGCGGCATAGGGTATAAAATGCGGAGAAAATACGTTGGCACGTGAGGCGGCGTCAGTAGCGGACCGATGTGCGAATAGGCCGAAGGCAACACAACGCGCCAAGATCCGGATGGCACCGAGGTGGTGTCCAGCAAGTTGCAGCACTGGTGTGGCCATCCTACAATGCTGAAAGTCGGCGTGGGGCGCCCCGTTGGCCTGTGAGTTTGCGTCAGTAGCGGACCGATGTGCGAATAGGCCGAAGGCAGCACAACGCGCCAAGATCCGGATGGCACCGAGGTGGTGTCTAGTAAGTTGCCGCACTGGTGTGGCCATCCTACAATGTTGAAAGTCGGCGTGGGGCGCCCCGTTTTGGCACGTGAGGCGGCGTCAGTAGCGGACCGATGTGCGAATAGGCCGAAGGCAACACAACGCGCCAAGATCCGGATGGCACCGAGGTGGTGTCCAGCAAGTTGCAGCACTGGTGTGGCCATCCTACAATGCTGAAAGTCGGCGTGGGGCGCCCCGTTGGCCTGTGAGTTCGCGTCAGTAGCGGACCGATGTGCGAATAGGCCGAAGGCAGCACAACGCGCCAAGATCCGGATGGCACCGAGGTGGTGTCTAGTAAGTTGCCGCACTGGTGTGGCCATCCTACAATGTTGAAAGTCGGCGTGGGGCGCCCCGTTGGCCTGTGAGATGGCGTCAGTAGCGGACCGATGTGCGAATGGGGCCAAAGGCAGCGCAACAATATTTTCGGAATAGAAGACACCACAAGGCGCTGAGATGCCAACATCCGGATGGCACCGAGGTGGTGTCTAGCAAGTTGTGGCACTGGTGTGGCCATCCTACAATGGTAAAAGTCGGCGTGGGTCGCCCTGTTGGCCTGTGAGATGGTGTCAGTAGCGGACCGATGTGCGAATGGGGCCAAAGGCAGCGCAACAATATTTTCTGACTAGAAGACACCACAAGGCGCTGAGATGCCAAGATCCGGATGGCACCGAGGTGATGTCTAGCAAGTTGCTGTACTGGTGTGGCCATCCTACAATGCTGAAACTCGGCGTGGGGCGCCCCATTAGCCTGTGAGATGGCGTCAGTAGCGGACCGATGTGCGAATGGGGCCAAAGGCAGCGCAACAATATTTTCTGAATAGAAGACACCACAAGGCGCTGAGATGCCAAGATCCGGATGGCACCGAGGTGGTGTCTAGTAAGGTGCACTGGTGTGGCCATCCTACAATGCTGAAAGTCGGCGTGGGGCGCCCCGTTGGCCTGTGAGATGGCGGCAGTAGCGGACCGATGTGCGAATGGGGCCAAAGGCAGCGCAACAATATTTTTGGAATAGAAGACACCAGAAGGCGCTGAGATTCGGTTAGCACCGAGGTGGTGTCTAGCAAGCTATGCAGCTGAGTTGCGTGTGCACTTGCGGCGAATAGGTCGAAGGCAGCACAACAATGTTTTCTGAATAGAAGACACCACAAGGCGCTGAGATTCGGTTACCACCGAGGTGGTGTCTAGCAAGTTGCTGCACTGGTGTGGCCATCCTACAATACTGCTCCGAATAACGGCGTGGGGTGCCCGAAGGGGGGGGGGGAGGCGGTGTGAACGGGCCTTCCTAGGTGGAGGCTCGTCTGCTGTAGTGGGGCGCCCCTTTACCGTTCCAGTTGCCATTCAGCTGAGTTTTGGCCGCTCTTGATGCTACAGCGACAGGCGGCTGCAACAGGACTCTCAAAATGGCGGCCTGTTCTTTGGATTTGGGCCTGGTCCACTAAAATGGCCCTGGGACACCTTAGAACTCGGACGCTCGATTTTTTTTTCCTTTCCTCTACATGCAAAAAAAGGTAAATGCCCGGTACGTTATACGCTTCATCTGCCACGATGTACTCTCCAGAGGAACCGAAAAAAAATATAGTTATGGTAACTATACCATGCATCGTCATATGGAGAGGTGGCACCAATTAATTATAGTGCTGCATAAAAGAGAGATTTGGAGGAGAACCCCCGACCTGCCAGTACATTCACCAAAGAAGTGGCACTGACAGCATCAGAGGCAAGGGAAACGGTCCCAAATATTTAGAAGAACTTTGCAAAGATTAAAATGACATGTTTAGATTGTGGCAAATTAATTTCATGTGGACAGATGAGTGTTACTCTATAAATACAGCATATGAACATCATCATAGTCGATGGTTGGTAGAGACATTTTGACTATATCCTGGACCTGCCCGTCCTCGCCCAAAATGGCGCCGGAATAAATGGGACTCGTAACTCCTTGTTGTGTACTGGTTGCAGAACCTTGAAATCACGAGATACCTATGCAATTTTGAAGCACATGGCGGGCGGGGATGAGAATTGATTGAGTATTTCGACATCCCTATTGATATTAAGTTCTGATGTGTTATTGATTACTGTACTATTGAAAGTTCGAATTAACGTCACGCATGGTACTTGCCCGCAAAGGTATATCTAGATAATTTTATTGTAACTGGCCCTGTCGTATTTTAATTATAAAATGTACGTCCACCGATTCCGCAACTGTTAGACACCTTAGTTCTTGCAACCTAATGGCCCGCCCGTTACGTTCCTCTACAGTGTAAATGTCTACTCATCATATAGGATTACAGTTTGCTCCGTGGCCGGCCCACGTGGTTATAGGCTCGTATTTGTATAATGAAATTTTCACAATAAAGGTTTTTAAAAGAAAACATGGTAGTAGTATATACATTGGTAAAGTTTTTAATAATAGTCACTGTTTTAGAATCATTAAAAGGCAAGTGAAATAAAGCAGACCAATCACATGAAGGGTAAAAGGTATAATACGCAGGAACGCAGTAAAGATAAATGGTCAAGGGCTGTTGTGTTTTCTACTCCTGCAACATAAAGTGATCGATAAGAATCTCATATTCAGGCGTATCGGCGACTAAGACAGCAGGTCGACCCTCTTTTGCTCAACGGCTCCGTCATGGGACGAAGAAACACCCTTTTTCTCGAAAAAAGAATATATTTTACTTGCAGGACAGTTGTAAATTTTCCGGGAAAGTACATTAGCCTGGAACATTATAACATATATTTAAGAAAAAATAATGTTCGGAAGTAATAAAAAGCGTAATTTTTAGGTCATATGACCAAGCCTTTCATCATTAGAATAAGAAAAGTAAAATGAACCAATGAAAAGTTTTATTAACAAGTCACATGACCTGTTATGCTTACGTTACGCGCTGCGCGTCGCGCCCCGGATGACTTCCGGATGCGCTAACGCGGCGCGTCATATGACGCATTACGCGACAACGCAGGTCCAGAATATAGTCAAAATGTCTCCACCAACCAGCGGTCGGAACACAACCCCTTTCAGCAGGCTAAATAGTTCTGTTAAATGACAACAGAAGGGACAGGCAACAAGAACCATCAGTCAAAGAGGGGAGGGCTAGTTCTTCTCTACCGGGTTACATTGGGGCGCTACCGGAACTGATCGAATTGGTAGTCTACAGTGTTTCTGGATGTTTCAGACTGAAGCTGGCGTTAGCATGAGAGCACCACCATTTCGTAGCTCCGTCGTGGCCATTCCGCGAGCAATCATGGCAGCCGCTCTTTATCGTTATTTTGGGCGGGGTGGGTGGCGGAGCCGAGCTGTATTGCAGCCATCATGGTGTGGAGTTCAGTTCATCTCACTAGTTTCGTATTTGTCATGAGGGGTTGTTCTTAATGTTTCTATTTTAGCGAGGTCAAAAAGAGATCCCATTAGTGGCCTACTGATTTTGCTCGATTCCTTTTGTTTTTTTACACGATTTTTCGTTATCTGCAAAGACTAAACAGAGTATTGCGACTCTGTGTTTGTTTGTAAATAGAGAATGAACCAAAGAGAACCAATTCTAAAACAGTAAATGCTTGGATAACAATCAATCAAATGGAGAGAGAAGCAGGCACGACGTATTACAACGGGGGCAAAGGCCTGCGTTAACTACCTTTCACTATCTGCAAAGAGAGAGTACTCCTAATAGAAATGAGGGGGGGGCAGCATTCAAAGCAGATCAGTGTGCATAAACACGAAAATGTTTTTACTTACCACGTACTTGACATTCAACAGCTTATGATATTTGCTATTAAAAAACCATTGAAATTCACTGAAAAAACCATAGGTTATAGACCATATATAGTTAGGAATTAGCATTTACAAAACCTTGAAAATTCACTGAAACAACCATAGGTTATAGACCATATATAGTTAGGAATTAGCATTTACAAAACCTTGAAAATTCACTGAAAAAACCATAGGTTATAGACCATATATCGTTAGGAATTAGCATTTAAAAAACCTTATTTTACCCACACAAAACCATTGAAATTCCATATATAGTTAGTTGCACTAACTATATATCGCGCACCCGCAATCCACTGCTGATGATGTCACATATTACATCATTCATGACATGGTCAGTGACATCACTGATGACATCACTGATGACATCTCAAATGACATCACTGATGACATCACTGATGACATCTCATTTGACATCAATGACCACATCACTGATGATATCATTCATGTGACAATACAATGCATCTCCTCACATTTTATTATAACCTCTGTTTCACCCAGTGTTAAATACAGAGTATAATTTTTGAAACCATTGACACACCAATACTAGTTACTACATACGCACTCACTGATTCCTACGTCTACACACACCTTCACTCATTCACCCATACAATCATTCATACATACAATCACTCATCTTTACAACACTATCATATGCACTCATACACCTATACAGACACTCACAGTCTGCCACTCATCCATGGAGTTACTCACTCACGTAGTCAGTCATGTAAAGAATCAATGACACTTCCATTTTCTTGTCTATACAGTTAAACATAGAGCACCTTACATTTTCAAACATATACTAACACATACTTACCTTCTTATACAATCATTGATACAAGTACACATTGATCTGCACAGAGTCACACACCTCCCAGCCAGCCACACACACACTCAGTCTCCCATACAAATACTTGGGCAATCAATCAATAACCCATATAGTTACTCATACAGCTACTGATCAACACATGCAGCAGTTTACAGAACAACAGACATAATGATGCACAAATTAAGACAGTTTAGTCACTAACCCATGCACTCAGTGAGACACATTTAATCACTCACTCATACAGTTAGTCATGCACCTACTAAATCCTTCGTCCAGACACTTATACATCCACTCATTCTTCAATATGTAAGACATATTTAAACTTTACAGAAGCAAAAAATCACTGGATGTTGTTATCAGTCATGTCATCAGTGATGTCATTTGAGATGTCATCAGTGATGTCATCAGTGATGTCACTGACCATGTCATGAATGATGTAATATGTGACATCATCAGCAGTGGATTGCGGGTGCGCGATATATAGTTAGTGCAACTAACTATATATGGAATTTCAATGGTTTTGTGTGGGTAAAATAAGGTTTTTTAAATGCTAATTCCTAACGATATATGGTCTATAACCTATGGTTTTTTCAGTGAATTTTCAAGGTTTTATAAATGCTAATTCCTAACTATATATGGTCTATAACCTATGGTTTTTTCAGTGAATTTTCAAGGTTTTGTAAATGCTAATTCCTAACTATATATGGTCTATAACCTATGGTTTTTTCAGTGAATATATATATATATATATATATATATATATATATATATATATATATATATATATACATATATATATTAAGGAGTAGAGGGGCTAGGACACATCCCTGCCTGACCACACTACCAACCCTGATGTCATTAGAAACCTCCCCACCTATACTAATACTAACCCGGGCTCCCAGGTCCTTGTGCAAGCATGTGAAGAAATGTACTAAAGCCTTGTCTTACCAGTATTCAAATAGGCTGGACCATAATCATGACCAGTTAACATAATCAAAAGTTGAAGTCAAATCCATAAAAGCCAAATCAATAGGTGATCTCTGTGCATTACTGTATTTCCCAATTATTAGATGAAGAATTAAGCATTGCTCGATGGTGCCTACTTTACTCCTAAAACCTAATTGAAATGGTTATAAAATGACATTGTCTTCAGTCCATGTTTTGATCTTGTTATTATATAAAACCCTCCCTAAGAATTTCAGGGTATTACCAATCAGGGAGATGGGTCTATAACAACTAGGTTGGGAGTGGTCACCCTTTTTAAAAGTTGGAACGATTATACTAGTTGACCAGATACTAGGTAATGGGGCGTTGGTTAAATTGTTAAAGAGATTTACCAAACAAGAAACCCAAAAATCGGGTTTATACCTAATGAGGTCAATAGGTAATCCATCAGGGCCAGGGGGTTTATTGCCTGGGCTCTGGTTTACAACTTCCTCAACTTCAGGTAGTGACAATAAATTCCTATGGGTCTCGAAGCCCAGGCGGGTCTTCTTTGTGTGTATGGGTTGCATAAATTATCGATAAATGAGCTTCCCAAACCTCGCTGGTTATGTTACAGCTGATCTGTGTTAATGCTTGTCCCATAACTCTCATGTCTTTAACAGCAGCCCAAAAGATTTTCACATTCTTTAGGATGACAGCATTGGCAACAGCAACAAATAGATCATTTCATAATTTGCCCATTCTATGGAATATGACCAGTTTTTACTTCTGTCTGAGTGACTTGATTAGGGGGTAACACCTAGGGTTAGTTGATAGGCCCTTCTATAGTTGTCTATTAATCACTGAACCCTCGCCATTGAGCCATCTAGGTCCATGCTGTATAGCGACAGCAGGTTGAGTAGCACAGATTTTATACACTCAAAAAGTTTATCAAATGCCCCAATAACTTCGGGGTTGTATTTCCATCCAGACAAACAGGAGTCAAAGAGTCCCGGATTATCTCTGACCACCTTGTGGGACAGGTCAGCACTATTAGCCCCTCACCACACTAGTCTTAATTTGTCTATTGAAGGTACCAAATGCCTAGCCCCGCATTCTGCTTTATACATCGACCTCGGGGATAGTTTCAATAGTACTTGAATCAGATTATGGTTGCCGTGGTGTGCAGGAACATCTGCGGCTTTCAATAAAAAGTCTTCTAGGGCAGGGGAAATAAAAATATAGTTAATGGTGGTTGCACTACCCCTTCCTCTGAATGTTGGGTCGAGTGAGTTGTTATCATCAGTTACGGCAGCAATGTCCAGGACATTACTCAATGCATGGTTCACAAATGTCCCTTTAGCTCCACGCCGCTTGTTTGTCCTCTTCTCCTTAGCCTTAGAGCCACGGTGACTTCACTGGGGAGCTTGGCATGACACTAAAATCTCCCTCCAGCTTTTGTATTGGAGCCATTACAGGTCTCTAGGGTAGCAACAATCTCTAGTGACACAAAGGGATGTACAAAAGTTCCCCGGGAAGAGTGACAGAGAGGTGTGTGTGTGCTCGTGAGTGGGGGGAATCCCCTAGTTGGAACTAGAACCCTCACACACCCAGCAAGCTAGGTGTCATGCTTCATCATATGGGCTCTGCTCCTCGTCAGACTGGCGCTGCAATGTCTGACGGGCTCCCGAAACCGGGGCTCTTTATCGGAGATCTTTTGTTCCCGCCATATGGTGCATGTGTGTGAGAGGGCCTGGGGAGTGTGGTCGTGACGTGGGTTTTAAGTTAAAAAAGGTGAGTCAATCCACATATTAAATTTATTCTCGTAGTAGACTCCCTTGGTTAAAAACAGAGAAAGGTGGTGTGGGAGGGGAGAGACAATGACCCCAGTACTACTAGGCTCAATTGGACTACTACCCTCAATTAACGGTCGACATGTTTCTTGCCTGATGGCAATTCTTCAGGACCTAAACAGGATCGTACCACACAGTGAAAAATGCTAGTGACAAATATATATACAGAAGTGAAGGGTTAAAACTTGCAGGTAGGTATATGACCGTATTGTAGTCATAAATACCAAGATGCAGGCTAGTCAGTCCTGCTGCAGTTTGCAAAGCCTGTAGAAATGAGATAAGGTTTGTTTAAAAAAGACATAGTACAGTGCAGCTGCTATGATAGTGATTATCACCCTGTAAGTATAGTGAGCACACACACACCCACAATAACTGTGCGAATTGAAAAACCGATCATAAATGTTGCTAGCAGTGGCACACCATCAAAGTGATAGATTAGTACCAGCCATTACATGTGTCGGTCTGATTAGGCATGAAGAAACAACATAGTATAGTGCTATACACTCTGGGGAATATAATCAGGGAAACCTTACCCTAACCCGGATCCCTGGTGGACCTCTCAGTCTGCTCCCGTGGGACTGGCTGGGGAGGTGTAGTACCTATTTTGCAGGAGACAATAGTTTTGTGGACAGTATAAAGTCTCGTCGCAATAATATTTTGGGGTGCTGGCCGGTAGGTGTGGACTACCCAATTGGCCTGCCAAAACGGGGTAAGGTAGAGTGCCTCCCTGCTAGCCCTAAGCAAGCGAGTCCTCCGGTGTGACTCCCACTGCCACAACCGGCCAGGGATACATCAGAGAGGCGAGTGCGGACATCCAGGCCGGTGCCCGCCTTCCCCGTGCTGAACCCCGAACACAGCCTCAGGGGGCCAACGCGAGCCGGCAAGGCCGCCGGGCAAGGTAGCCGCGCCCGCCCCATGTTACTAGCTGGGCGTGCTGCACCGGAGTGCAGCGGGAGACAACCACCCAGGGAGTCAGTTACTCCTGGGCCACCCAGGGGGTTGACGAAAGAGCTTACCTGGTCAGACGTTGTTGAACAATCGCGTCTACCTTAGAAAAAATCTCACCTCCGGCGGCAGCAGTCCAAACGGTATCACCTACCCCACGAACAGCGTCTAGGTTATGGCGCAGAGCAGCTGGTAATGCTCTCTCTGCGCGGATGATATTTAAGCGCCATTGAGATTGTCTTGCGCGGCGTCATCCTCTGGTGAGGGGCCGCCCCCCCGGGGGGACAGCGCATGCGCAGCGTAAAGGGAGATTAACCAAGGATCGGGCTGTTGGCTATGGCTGCCATATTGGAATGGTGACGCATTGTAAGTAAAGCAGGATAGTAGCTGTACCGCTCAGAGGACTGTGCGGTGGACCGGATAACTGCGAGTGTCCAAAAAGTAAGGTTTAGAAATTTCAATCGGACCCTGCTTAGCCCGGAACAATTAAGGTTTAGAAACTCAAATCGGACCCTGCTTAGCCCGGAACCAGGGACTTCCCCCACCCATCACTGCGCATGTGTCTAAAGCGCGATTTTATTAGGAGAAGGTCTGGTGGCTATAGTGGCCATCTTAAAGTGGTGGCGATTAGATGGATGTGGGTTGGGAAGTAGGATGATGGCTAACCTATTAACAAGGCTGGGCGGCAGAGCAGATGACTACGAGAGTCCAACTGGCCAGGAGGTGGATTGTCAGCTGGTCTCCACAAACCAAAGAACCAGTTATAGACATGTCATAACTAGTAGTGGACATAGCATGAGGTAAGGTCACAGGGTCATGTTCCTAGAGATACCCATGGGACGGAGTCATTCAACCCAACAAGGTCCAATCGAAGACGATGGACCCATCTTTGTTCAATCCTGAACAGGGCTTTTCTGGAAATGGCTGGGTGGGCTTCTAACACCAACCAAGTGAGACTGTCTGCCGTGTGGTTATTCTGGCAAAAATTTTCGTATAGTCTGGTATGTGTTTTGTGGCACCTGATATTGCTCTTGTGCTCTAAAATCCTTACTTTTATGTTCCTCATGGTCATGCCTATGTAGTTCTTGCCGCAAGGGCAAGTGATCATATAGATACATTTGGTGCTGTTGCAATTGGTATGCTTGCGTAGTTGCCACCGAAATGTATCAGACAATCTTACTTCTTTGCATTGTGATGTCTGAGGGCATGCCGCACATCCTCCGCAGGGAAAGTGGCCTACCACTGGAGGAAGGTCCCACAATCTCCTCTGGTTATCACTGTTGTTATGTCTCGGGCGGGTGTGTATTAAGGCATCCTTCAGATTAGCAGTTCTCTTAAATGCGAATCTGGGTTTAGGAATTTCCAACCCTCCCGAGTTGATAATTGACCAATGTTTGTTAATAGTCTTTTTGAGGAATGTTGAGTTGGGAGTGAACGAGGTCACACACGTTATCAACTCGTCTTGAACTTTATGGTGTTCTTCCAGTAGGTTTGACCTAGGGTTATTCAAGGCTCTTTTCCGTGACTGTTTTATTAGTCTGGTGGGATAACCCCTGTCTTGTAGTTTGTGTTGTAGCAGGGTGGCCTCCCTTTGGAAATCTACAGTGTCCGAGCAGTTCCTCCTAATGCGGAGGAATTGGCCAAAGGGCAGGTTATCCCTCAGGGCCCGTGGGTGATGGCTCTGGAAAAGTAGGAGGCTGTTTCTGTCAGTGCTTTTACGGAACAGAGTTGTGCTCAAGCCGTTGGGGTTGAGGTTAATGCATAAGTCCAGGAAAGGGATGGTGGTGGTTGATATAGTTTCCGTGAATTTGAGGTATTCATTTTGGTGGTTGATCCAGCTGCAAAATGCCTCACAGGTACTACGGTCACCCTTCCAGAAGACCAGGATGTCGTCGATGTACCTGCGCCACAAAGTGATGTTTTCACGATAAGGATTGTGTGCAGACTGGATAACTCTTTCCTCAAAGGTAGCCATGTAAATGCATGCCAGGCTTGGAGCAAAGGTAGAACCCATCGAGGTCCCCTGGACTTGATGGTAGAGTTGGGTACCATATTGGAAGAAGTTCTCAGTCAGAGCTAGGGATGCACATGCCATGATAAATGAAACCGGTGTTGGAGAAGACCAGTCTTCCAACAGTAGAGTGGACTCAACTGCGTCCAGAGTGGCCTGTTGAGGGATATTGGTGTAAAGCGCCTCAACATCCATCGTGAGGAGGAGGTCCACACCTTCCCTCCCCTCCAGGGATTCAATGAGTCGAAGGACATCCCGAGTATCTTGTAAGAAAGATGGGATTTTCTTCACCACTGGTTGCAGAAAGAAGTCGCAGAATTTCGACAGGGGCTCAAGTAGGGAGCCTATGCCGGAGACTATGGGCCTCCCTGGTACTGGAGTGACACCCTTGTGAATTTTGGGGAGGGTGTAAAAGTAAGGGATGACCGGGTCTGTGGTGACTAGGAATGCTGCTTCATTTTTGGAGATCCACTCGTTTGTCTCGCCCTCAAGTACAAGGCTGGTAATAGTGGTCATGAGTCGTTTGGTGGGGTCAGTATTGAGTGGTCTATAGTGGGAGATGTTAGCGAGTTGGCGTCTGCATTCTGTGTCGTAATCAACATGATTCTGGATCACAGTAGCCCCACCTTTGTCTGCCTGTTTTATCACTATGCTGGTATCATTTCCAAGTTCAACCACAGCCTGTTTTTCAGATTTGGACAAATTCGTGTAAGAGGAATTGTTAGGTCTGTTATCTAGACTCCTCAATACTGCTTTCTCAAAGGCAAGGATTTCTGGAGGAACCATCGAATCTGATGGTGTGAAAGTGGATGGCTTACGTAGACCAGTGTCTGTTTTATCCTGTTCTGGTTTATCTGCAAAAAAGGAACGGAGACGCACCTTTCTGAAGAGTTGCTTAACTTCACAGGTTTCGGTGAAGTTGTCAGGAATAGGAGTGGGCACAAAGCCTAGTCCTTTTTCAAGGATTTTCGTTTCCTGACTACTTAAAGTTCTATTAGACAAATTCACAATCAGACTCTCCTGCCCCTGGTTGTGCTCCTGGTCTCTACCGCTGTCTGAGCAGCTGATTGGTCTTGCCACTGGACAGTTTTTCGCCCTCCTCGCTTGCGCCCTCTTCCTCTGCCCCAGCCTCTGCCTAAAAAAGGTGGGTTGATTGGGTAGAATTGAGGAGGTCCTTGAGGGTAAAAAGGGTACTGCCAGGGAGGTGGCATCTGTGGGGGTCCTTGGAACATTTGGCCACTGTTCGGCATTTGGTTCCAGCCTTGGTGAGGTTGGTTACCACGATTGTTGGGTCTGTTGTTTTCACTGGAGTCACTGCCAGAGGAGCCCCTCCGGCTATCATGATCTGAACTCCCATCAGTGGAGTACCCATTTTTGATATTACTGTACCCCTCTTTGAGATAGGGGTATACCTTTTCCTTGTCAAATTTGGCTATGTCCTTCTTAAGTTTGGTCATTTTTTGTTGTATGAGAAATTCTCGGCTGTCAGTAATCTCCTGGTTAATCTCCGCCAACTTCGTGGTGAAAGGAGTCTTTTTCATAGTGCTTAGAAGAGTGGCTTCGATGGCTGTAATCTTCACTAGGAGGGCATCTGCCAGTCTTTTAGCCGTTTTTACGATCAGAAATAAGAGGTCTTTGGTACATTTCCAGGAAACGTGACACCAGTCCACCTTAAATTGACCGTCTTCAAGGAATAGTCTCGGCATGATGTTCACGATGAGACCCTGTGGAGCTATCTTGGCTCTTAGATATTCCATCATCATTTCCCAATGTATAGTTATCCTGAGCCACTCTTTATCTCCTGGTTAATCTCCTGGTGCGTCTCCGTTCCTTTTTTGCAGATAAACCAGAACAGGATAAAACAGACACTGGTCTACGTAAGCCATCCACTTTCACACCATCAGATTCGATGGTTCCTCCAGAAATCCTTGCCTTTGAGAAAGCAGTATTGAGGAGTTTAGATAACAGACCTAACAATTCCTCTTACACGAATTTGTCCAAATCTGAAAAACAGGCTGTGGTTGAACTTGGAAATGATACCAGCATAGTGATAAAACAGGCAGACAAAGGTGGGGCTACTGTGATCCAGAATCATGTTGATTACGACACAGAATGCAGACGCCAACTCGCTAACATCTCCCACTATAGACCACTCAATACTGACCCCACCAAACGACTCATGACCACTATTACCAGCCTTGTACTTGAGGGCGAGACAAACGAGTGGATCTCCAAAAATGAAGCAGCATTCCTAGTCACCACAGACCCGGTCATCCCTTACTTTTACACCCTCCCCAAAATTCACAAGGGTGTCACTCCAGTACCAGGGAGGCCCATAGTCTCCGGCATAGGCTCCCTACTTGAGCCCCTGTCGAAATTCTGCGACTTCTTTCTGCAACCAGTGGTGAAGAAAATCCCATCTTTCTTACAAGATACTCGGGATGTCCTTCGACTCATTGAATCCCTGGAGGGGAGGGAAGGTGTGGACCTCCTCCTCACGATGGATGTTGAGGCGCTTTACACCAATATCCCTCAACAGGCCACTCTGGACGCAGTTGAGTCTACTCTACTGTTGGAAGACTGGTCTTCTCCAACACCGGTTTCATTTATCATGGCATGTGCATCCCTAGCTCTGACTGAGAACTTCTTCCAATATGGTACCCAACTCTACCATCAAGTCCAGGGGACCTCGATGGGTTCTACCTTTGCTCCAAGCCTGGCATGCATTTACATGGCTACCTTTGAGGAAAGAGTTATCCAGTCTGCACACAATCCTTATCGTGAAAACATCACTTTGTGGCGCAGGTACATCGACGACATCCTGGTCTTCTGGAAGGGTGACCGTAGTACCTGTGAGGCATTTTGCAGCTGGATCAACCACCAAAATGAATACCTCAAATTCACGGAAACTATATCAACCACCACCATCCCTTTCCTGGACTTATGCATTAACCTCAACCCCAACGGCTTGAGCACAACTCTGTTCCGTAAAAGCACTGACAGAAACAGCCTCCTACTTTTCCAGAGCCATCACCCACGGGCCCTGAGGGATAACCTGCCCTTTGGCCAATTCCTCCGCATTAGGAGGAACTGCTCGGACACTGTAGATTTCCAAAGGGAGGCCACCCTGCTACAACACAAACTACAAGACAGGGGTTATCCCACCAGACTAATAAAACAGTCACGGAAAAGAGCCTTGAATAACCCTAGGTCAAACCTACTGGAAGAACACCATAAAGTTCAAGACGAGTTGATAACGTGTGTGACCTCGTTCACTCCCAACTCAACATTCCTCAAAAAGACTATTAACAAACATTGGTCAATTATCAACTCGGGAGGGTTGGAAATTCCTAAACCCAGATTCGCATTTAAGAGAACTGCTAATCTGAAGGATGCCTTAATACACACCCGCCCGAGACATAACAACAGTGATAACCAGAGGAGATTGTGGGACCTTCCTCCAGTGGTAGGCCACTTTCCCTGCGGAGGATGTGCGGCATGCCCTCAGACATCACAATGCAAAGAAGTAAGATTGTCTGATACATTTCGGTGGCAACTACGCAAGCATACCAATTGCAACAGCACCAAATGTATCTATATGATCACTTGCCCTTGCGGCAAGAACTACATAGGCATGACCATGAGGAACATAAAAGTAAGGATTTTAGAGCACAAGAGCAATATCAGGTGCCACAAAACACATACCAGACTATACGAACATTTTTGCCAGAATAACCACACGGCAGACAGTCTCACTTGGTTGGTGTTAGAAGCCCACCCAGCCATTTCCAGAAAAGCCCTGTTCAGGATTGAACAAAGATGGGTCCATCGTCTTCGATTGGACCTTGTTGGGTTGAATGATTCCGTCCCATGGGTATCTCTAGGAACATGACCCTGTGACCTTACCTCATGCTATGTCCACTACTAGTTATGACATGTCTATAACTGGTTCTTTGGTTTGTGGAGACCAGCTGACAATCCACCTCCTGGCCAGTTGGACTCTCGTAGTCATCTGCTCTGCCGCCCAGCCTTGTTAATAGGTTAGCCATCATCCTACTTCCCAACCCACATCCATCTAATCGCCACCACTTTAAGATGGCCACTATAGCCACCAGACCTTCTCCTAATAAAATCGCGCTTTAGACACATGCGCAGTGATGGGTGGGGGAAGTCCCTGGTTCCGGGCTAAGCAGGGTCCGATTTGAGTTTCTAAACCTTAATTGTTCCGGGCTAAGCAGGGTCCGATTGAAATTTCTAAACCTTACTTTTTGGACACTCGCAGTTATCCGGTCCACCGCACAGTCCTCTGAGCGGTACAGCTACTATCCTGCTTTACTTACAATGCGTCACCATTCCAATATGGCAGCCATAGCCAACAGCCCGATCCTTGGTTAATCTCCCTTTACGCTGCGCATGCGCTGTCCCCCCGGGGGGGCGGCCCCTCACCAGAGGATGACGCCGCGCAAGACAATCTCAATGGCGCTTAAATATCGTCCGCGCAGAGAGAGCATTACCAGCTGCTCTGCGCCATAACCTAGACGCTGTTCGTGGGGTAGGTGATACCGTTTGGACTGCTGCCGCCGGAGGTGAGATTTTTTCTAAGGTAGACGCGATTGTTCAACAACGTCTGACCAGGTAAGCTCTTTCGTCAACCCCCTGGGTGGCCCAGGAGTAACTGACTCCCTGGGTGGTTGTCTCCCGCTGCACTCCGGTGCAGCACGCCCAGCTAGTAACACGGGGCGGGCGCGGCTACCTTGCCCGGCGGCCTTGCCGGCTCGCGTTGGCCCCCTGAGGCTGTGTTCGGGGTTCAGCACGGGGAAGGCGGGCACCGGCCTGGATGTCCGCACTCGCCTCTCTGATGTATCCCTGGCCGGTTGTGGCAGTGGGAGTCACACCGGAGGACTCGCTTGCTTAGGGCTAGCAGGGAGGCACTCTACCTTACCCCGTTTTGGCAGGCCAATTGGGTAGTCCACACCTACCGGCCAGCACCCCAAAATATTATTGCGACGAGACTTTATACTGTCCACAAAACTATTGTCTCCTGCAAAATAGGTACTACACCTCCCCAGCCAGTCCCACGGGAGCAGACTGAGAGGTCCACCAGGGATCCGGGTTAGAGTAAGGTTTCCCTGATTATATTCCCCAGAGTGTATAGCACTATACTATGTTGTTTCTTCATGCCTAATCAGACCGACACATGTAATGGCTGGTACTAATCTATCACTTTGATGGTGTGCCACTGCTAGCAACATTTATGATCGGTTTTTCAATTCGCACAGTTATTGTGGGTGTGTGTGTGCTCACTATACTTACAGGGTGATAATCACTATCATAGCAGCTGCACTGTACTATGTCTTTTTTAAACAAACCTTATCTCATTTCTACAGGCTTTGCAAACTGCAGCAGGACTGACTAGCCTGCATCTTGGTATTTATGACTACAATACGGTCATATACCTACCTGCAAGTTTTAACCCTTCACTTCTGTATATATATTTGTCACTAGCATTTTTCACTGTGTGGTACGATCCTGTTTAGGTCCTGAAGAATTGCCATCAGGCAAGAAACATGTCGACCGTTAATTGAGGGTAGTAGTCCAATTGAGCCTAGTAGTACTGGGGTCATTGTCTCTCCCCTCCCACACCACCTTTCTCTGTTTTTAACCAAGGGAGTCTACTACGAGAATAAATTTAATATGTGGATTGACTCACCTTTTTTAACTTAAAACCCACGTCACGACCACACTCCCCAGGCCCTCTCACACACATGCACCATATGGCGGGAACAAAAGATCTCCGATAAAGAGCCCCGGTTTCGGGAGCCCGTCAGACATTGCAGCGCCAGTCTGACGAGGAGCAGAGCCCATATGATGAAGCATGACACCTAGCTTGCTGGGTGTGTGAGGGTTCTAGTTCCAACTAGGGGATTCCCCCCACTCACGAGCACACACACACCTCTCTGTCACTCTTCCCGGGGAACTTTTGTACATCCCTTTGTGTCACTAGTCTATAGGACGAGTACACTGGACCCCGTAAAATATTGTCCTAACTTTGTTCCCTTCTTGTATTGATAGTTTTGCGCGAGAGCTTTCTCGTGGGATTTTGAGGCTACCTACAGTAATCAGAGCTTTACTGAGAGGACCATTCCTTGCCTGCTGATACACACCAAGTACAGTTGGCCCTCTTCTTTCACCTTTTTCACCACTATTCTTACCAAGACCAGGACCGGTACACCTCACAATGGAGGATATACCAGGTCTTAGTTTCGATGAAGAAACAATCGAAGAGGCTGTAAGATCAGCTCCCTCACTCTTTGGAATGGGTGGAGCATCTGCCTCTAGTGCTACAACTGAGGATTGGGTCACTTTAACTACCCTTAAAAAAGAGTGGCTCAGGATAACTATACATGGGGAAATGATGATGGAATATCTAAGAGCCAAGATAGCTCCACAGGGTCTCATCGTGAACATCATGCCGAGACTATTCCTTGAAGACGGTCAATTTAAGGTGGACTGGTGTCACGTTTCCTGGAAATGTACCAAAGACCTCTTATTTCTGATCGTAAAAACGGCTAAAAGACTGGCAGATGCCCTCCTAGTGAAGATTACAGCCATCGAAGCCACTCTTCTAAGCACTATGAAAAAGACTCCTTTCACCACGAAGTTGGCGGAGATTAACCAGGAGATTACTGACAGCCGAGAATTTCTCATACAACAAAAAATGACCAAACTTAAGAAGGACATAGCCAAATTTGACAAGGAAAAGGTATACCCCTATCTCAAAGAGGGGTACAGTAATATCAAAAATGGGTACTCCACTGATGGGAGTTCAGATCATGATAGCCGGAGGGGCTCCTCTGGCAGTGACTCCAGTGAAAACAACAGACCCAACAATCGTGGTAACCAACCTCACCAAGGCTGGAACCAAATGCCGAACAGTGGCCAAATGTTCCAAGGACCCCCACAGATGCCACCTCCCTGGCAGTACCCTTTTTACCCTCAAGGACCTCCTCAATTCTACCCAATCAACCCACCTTTTTTAGGCAGAGGCTGGGGCAGAGGAAGAGGGCGCAAGCGAGGAGGGCGAAAAACTGTCCAGTGGCAAGACCAATCAGCTGCTCAGACAGCGGTAGAGACCAGGAGCACAACCAGGGGCAGGAGAGTCTGATTGTGAATTTGTCTAATAGAACTTTAAGTAGTCAGGAAACGAAAATCCTTGAAAAAGGACTAGGCTTTGTGCCCACTCCTATTCCTGACAACTTCACCGAAACCTGTGAAGTTAAGCAACTCTTCAGAAAGGTGCGTCTCCGTTCCTTTTTTGCAGATAAACCAGAACAGGATAAAACAGACACTGGTCTACGTAAGCCATCCACTTTCACACCATCAGATTCGATGGTTCCTCCAGAAATCCTTGCCTTTGAGAAAGCAGTATTGAGGAGTCTAGATAACAGACCTAACAATTCCTCTTACACGAATTTGTCCAAATCTGAAAAACAGGCTGTGGTTGAACTTGGAAATGATACCAGCATAGTGATAAAACAGGCAGACAAAGGTGGGGCTACTGTGATCCAGAATCATGTTGATTACGACACAGAATGCAGACGCCAACTCGCTAACATCTCCCACTATAGACCACTCAATACTGACCCCACCAAACGACTCATGACCACTATTACCAGCCTTGTACTTGAGGGCGAGACAAACGAGTGGATCTCCAAAAATGAAGCAGCATTCCTAGTCACCACAGACCCGGTCATCCCTTACTTTTACACCCTCCCCAAAATTCACAAGGGTGTCACTCCAGTACCAGGGAGGCCCATAGTCTCCGGCATAGGCTCCCTACTTGAGCCCCTGTCGAAATTCTGCGACTTCTTTCTGCAACCAGTGGTGAAGAAAATCCCATCTTTCTTACAAGATACTCGGGATGTCCTTCGACTCATTGAATCCCTGGAGGGGAGGGAAGGTGTGGACCTCCTCCTCACGATGGATGTTGAGGCGCTTTACACCAATATCCCTCAACAGGCCACTCTGGACGCAGTTGAGTCCACTCTACTGTTGGAAGACTGGTCTTCTCCAACACCGGTTTCATTTATCATGGCATGTGCATCCCTAGCTCTGACTGAGAACTTCTTCCAATATGGTACCCAACTCTACCATCAAGTCCAGGGGACCTCGATGGGTTCTACCTTTGCTCCAAGCCTGGCATGCATTTACATGGCTACCTTTGAGGAAAGAGTTATCCAGTCTGCACACAATCCTTATCGTGAAAACATCACTTTGTGGCGCAGGTACATCGACGACATCCTGGTCTTCTGGAAGGGTGACCGTAGTACCTGTGAGGCATTTTGCAGCTGGATCAACCACCAAAATGAATACCTCAAATTCACGGAAACTATATCAACCACCACCATCCCTTTCCTGGACTTATGCATTAACCTCAACCCCAACGGCTTGAGCACAACTCTGTTCCGTAAAAGCACTGACAGAAACAGCCTCCTACTTTTCCAGAGCCATCACCCACGGGCCCTGAGGGATAACCTGCCCTTTGGCCAATTCCTCCGCATTAGGAGGAACTGCTCGGACACTGTAGATTTCCAAAGGGAGGCCACCCTGCTACAACACAAACTACAAGACAGGGGTTATCCCACCAGACTAATAAAACAGTCACGGAAAAGAGCCTTGAATAACCCTAGGTCAAACCTACTGGAAGAACACCATAAAGTTCAAGACGAGTTGATAACGTGTGTGACCTCGTTCACTCCCAACTCAACATTCCTCAAAAAGACTATTAACAAACATTGGTCAATTATCAACTCGGGAGGGTTGGAAATTCCTAAACCCAGATTCGCATTTAAGAGAACTGCTAATCTGAAGGATGCCTTAATACACACCCGCCCGAGACATAACAACAGTGATAACCAGAGGAGATTGTGGGACCTTCCTCCAGTGGTAGGCCACTTTCCCTGCGGAGGATGTGCGGCATGCCCTCAGACATCACAATGCAAAGAAGTAAGATTGTCTGATACATTTCGGTGGCAACTACGCAAGCATACCAATTGCAACAGCACCAAATGTATCTATATGATCACTTGCCCTTGCGGCAAGAACTACATAGGCATGACCATGAGGAACATAAAAGTAAGGATTTTAGAGCACAAGAGCAATATCAGGTGCCACAAAACACATACCAGACTATACGAACATTTTTGCCAGAATAACCACACGGCAGACAGTCTCACTTGGTTGGTGTTAGAAGCCCACCCAGCCATTTCCAGAAAAGCCCTGTTCAGGATTGAACAAAGATGGTTCCATCGTCTTCGATTGGACCTTGTTGGGTTGAATGACTCCGTCCCATGGGTATCTCTAGGAACATGACCCTGTGACCTTACCTCATGCTATGTCCACTACTAGTTATGACATGTCTATAACTGGTTCTTTGGTTTGTGGAGACCAGCTGACAATCCACCTCCTGGCCAGTTGGACTCTCGTAGTCATCTGCTCTGCCGCCCAGCCTTGTTAATAGGTTAGCCATCATCCTACTTCCCAACCCACATCCATCTAATCGCCACCACTTTAAGATGGCCACTATAGCCACCAGACCTTCTCCTAATAAAATCGCGCTTTAGACACATGCGCAGTGATGGGTGGGGGAAGTCCCTGGTTCCGGGCTAAGCAGGGTCCGATTTGAGTTTCTAAACCTTAATTGTTCCGGGCTAAGCAGGGTCCGATTGAAATTTCTAAACCTTACTTTTTGGACACTCGCAGTTATCCGGTCCACCGCACAGTCCTCTGAGCGGTACAGCTACTCTCCTGCTTTACTTACAATGCGTCACCATTCCAATATGGCAGCCATAGCCAACAGCCCGATCCTTGGTTAATCTCCCTTTACGCTGCGCATGCGCTGTCCCCCCGGGGGGGCGGCCCCTCACCAGAGGATGACGCCGCGCAAGACAATCTCAATGGCGCTTAAATATCGTCCGCGCAGAGAGAGCATTACCAGCTGCTCTGCGCCATAACCTAGACGCTGTTCGTGGGGTAGGTGATACCGTTTGGACTGCTGCCGCCGGAGGTGAGATTTTTTCTAAGGTAGACGCGATTGTTCAACAACGTCTGACCAGGTAAGCTCTTTCGTCAACCCCCTGGGTGGCCCAGGAGTAACTGACTCCCTGGGTGGTTGTCTCCCGCTGCACTCCGGTGCAGCACGCCCAGCTAGTAACACGGGGCGGGCGCGGCTACCTTGCCCGGCGGCCTTGCCGGCTCGCGTTGGCCCCCTGAGGCTGTGTTCGGGGTTCAGCACGGGGAAGGCGGGCACCGGCCTGGATGTCCGCACTCGCCTCTCTGATGTATCCCTGGCCGGTTGTGGCAGTGGGAGTCACACCGGAGGACTCGCTTGCTTAGGGCTAGCAGGGAGGCACTCTACCTTACCCCGTTTTGGCAGGCCAATTGGGTAGTCCACACCTACCGGCCAGCACCCCAAAATATTATTGCGACGAGACTTTATACTGTCCACAAAACTATTGTCTCCTGCAAAATAGGTACTACACCTCCCCAGCCAGTCCCACGGGAGCAGACTGAGAGGTCCACCAGGGATCCGGGTTAGGGTAAGGTTTCCCTGATTATATTCCCCAGAGTGTATAGCACTATACTATGTTGTTTCTTCATGCCTAATCAGACCGACACATGTAATGGCTGGTACTAATCTATCACTTTGATGGTGTGCCACTGCTAGCAACATTTATGATCGGTTTTTCAATTCGCACAGTTATTGTGGGTGTGTGTGTGCTCACTATACTTACAGGGTGATAATCACTATCATAGCAGCTGCACTGTACTATGTCTTTTTTAAACAAACCTTATCTCATTTCTACAGGCTTTGCAAACTGCAGCAGGACTGACTAGCCTGCATCTTGGTATTTATGACTACAATACGGTCATATACCTACCTGCAAGTTTTAACCCTTCACTTCTGTATATATATTTGTCACTAGCATTTTTCACTGTGTGGTACGATCCTGTTTAGGTCCTGAAGAATTGCCATCAGGCAAGAAACATGTCGACCGTTAATTGAGGGTAGTAGTCCAATTGAGCCTAGTAGTACTGGGGTCATTGTCTCTCCCCTCCCACACCACCTTTCTCTGTTTTTAACCAAGGGAGTCTACTACGAGAATAAATTTAATATGTGGATTGACTCACCTTTTTTAACTTAAAACCCACGTCACGACCACACTCCCCAGGCCCTCTCACACACATGCACCATATGGCGGGAACAAAAGATCTCCGATAAAGAGCCCCGGTTTCGGGAGCCCGTCAGACATTGCAGCGCCAGTCTGACGAGGAGCAGAGCCCATATGATGAAGCATGACACCTAGCTTGCTGGGTGTGTGAGGGTTCTAGTTCCAACTAGGGGATTCCCCCCACTCACGAGCACACACACACCTCTCTGTCACTCTTCCCGGGGAACTTTTGTACATCCCTTTGTGTCACTAGTCTATAGGACGAGTACACTGGACCCCGTAAAATATTGTCCTAACTTTGTTCCCTTCTTGTATTGATAGCAACAATCTCTAACAGCTTAGAAAAATTTATGTTAAGGAAATTGTGAAAATCTTGAGTAAATAGACAGATACATATTATATATATGACAAATATATAATTATATAACAAAGCTTGAAATGTATCTCTTTGGGTATGTAAAACCTGAATACTTCCCCCTGCAGTATTGTTCATTCAGATATTGAGACCACCAGATGGTCAACCAGATTTAGGCATTGGGGCCAAAGCATTAAAACATTCAAATCTTTTGAGATATATATCTCTGGTAGTCCAAGTTTCTTGTAATATCAGAATATCCTCCTGTCAGTCAAACTCCAGCCGATCTCCTAGATCTATTTTTGATTGTAGGCCAGCACCTTTCCGACTAAGTATATTCAGATCAGGGTTGTCACCACGAGCCTTAGGCATAGTTATAGCAACGTGATCATGTATCTCAGAAATATTTGAGGGGCTTCTTGGTATATAGTTGACCCCATCAGTCACATGAGGTAATGTTGGTCAATCCTGAAAATCTAGGTCAGACAAAGCCGAAAATGTATTTGATTAGCTATTAGCAATGTGTTTATACTTTTATGTTAGTACTATTTACTGCAAGTGAAAATTGTAAAATCTCTTTAAGCAAACCTAGATTTAAAATTGAAAGCCAAGGGTTTCCATTCAACAAACATCAATTTATACTTTTGCTACTTACTATATCCTAAAAGTTTACAACAAATCTGACAAAAGACTGCTAAACAGATAAGGATTGTGATTCTGCGGTTGAATTTTTGGATTTTGGCGTTTTTAGTCAATTCATGTACTAGCAGGAGGATTTACCGCGGTTCTTGCTATTTTCATGAAATGTACCAATCTGCAAGCTAATTGAATGTCTCCTCTTCCAAAGCAGGCTTTTAATGCTTGTCGGCGAGTTCGCAGGCGTCTTTGGTTCCAGAGTTGTTTTAGTAATAGCCTTCACTCGTTCTCTAGACATTTGCAGCTGTACAGTAAATGCAAAACATCCTCTTCTTGGTCACCGCAAAGTCTACAGTTTGTAGTAATTTCCGAGCGTGTCCATGGGGGGGAGATGTTCTTTTGCTGGTACAACTCTTATCCTCAACTGCAAGAAGGATTCCTTCGCAGCCAGTGAAAATCCTGTTCCCAGGTAGGCTTGTGGTAGAGACCTGGCATAGCTCTGGATGACAAACCACCCATGGGCCCTCCTGGTAAGTGGGGTTTTATCTTATTCCAGGGATAGTGTCTTCACTGTTTTGTTTACGAGCTGCTTGAAACATTTGTGAGTCCCATTCGCTTCCCAGAGTTCTTGTAGTGTGAGGGAGCGTAGTGCTGCCTGGAGATAGACCATTGCTGGACAGTCTTTGTTCCTTTCCAGGTCTTTCCATAGATATGAGTTCAAAGTACCTGTCTCAGCTCCCTTTATTTTGTGCCAACATATGGGTGGGTGTGAGTGTATATGGATGTGTTGGTGAGTGAATGGATGTCTCAGTGGTACATGTGAGTCACAACATATGTGAAAGGCAGAATATGTGATGGTTGGAGTATATAAATCACTATATGTAAGAGTGAGTGATTGTCAGAGTGGCTATATGGATGAGTGTGTGTTTGTATCAGTGATTGTAGAAGAGAGTAAGTATGTGTTAGCATCTGTATGAATAAGTGAGGTGTTGTGTTTATAACTGTAGAAGTGAGTTAATGGGGGTGTGAATGATTATTTGCATGATTGACTAGGTGTGTGAGTAAATCTATGGATGATGTGTGAGTGTCTGCATAGGTATATGAGTACAAATGATAGTGCTGTATTGATGAGTGACTGCATGTATGAGTGACTGTATCGGTGAATGAGAGGACATGTGGTAGACCTAGGAATCTGTGAGTGGGTATGTAGTAACTGGTATTGGTGAGTCAATGGTTTCAAAAAAGGTAGTCTGTATTTTAGAGTGGGTGAATCAAAGGTTATATTACAGTGTAGGAGGGGGCATCAGATTATCATGTGGATGATATCATCAGTGATGTCCTTTGAGATGTCATCATTGATGTCATCAGTGATTTTACTGACCACATCATGAATGATATAATATGAGATGTCATCAGCAGTGCATTGCGGGGGAGCGAGTTATAGTTAGATCAACTAATTATAACTGCTGAATTTCTCTGGTTTTGTACGAATCAATTGTTCAACTAAATATAACGTCCCTGGAACCTATAGTTTTTCAGTGAATTTCAAAGGTTTTTTGAATGCTAATTTCTAACTATAACATCCCTGAAACCTACGTTTTTTCCAGTGAATTTCAAAGGTTTTTAAATGCAAATTTCTAACTATGCCTACAGAGATAGGACATGTGCAGAAAGAGGAAGAAATGCGCAGAAAGAAGCAAGAGAAATGCAGAAAGAGCTAACAGAATTCCAGAAAGAGGAAGAAAAGTGCAGAAAGAAGCATGACATATGCAGAACCAACAGAGGTGCAGAAAGAGGCCTTCTTGCAAAGTCATCCTGTGCCCCCAACTTTTTGCTGACAGGTACTGGTGGTACCTGACTCTGGCTAGCCAGGGCCAGAGCCAGTGCTATGCTAAAAGACACCTAGAATACAGTGAAAACACCTACATACACTAGGGTATACTATTGGTTGGGGTACCCCTGTGATTGACATAATAGGGCAGAGGGATTAAAACTACCTATAAGTCAGGGGTGCAGAAGGAGGCAAGAGAAGTGCAGGAAGAAGCAACAGAGTTGTAGAAAGAGGCAAAAGAGGTGCAGAAAGAGACAGGAGAGATGCAGAAAGAATCAAGAGAGGTGCAGAAAGAGGGAAGTGCATAAAGAGATAACAGGGGTGCAGAAGAGACAACAGGGGTACAGAAAGAAGCAAGAGATGTGCAAAACGAAGCAAGAGTATAAAGAAGCAAGAGAGGTGGAAAATTAGGGACGAGGGGTGCAGAAAGAGACATGAGGGATGCAGAAATTTGCAAAAGAGGTGCAGAAAAGCAGGAGCAGTGCAGAAAGAACCTAAAGAGATGCAAAAAGAGGCAAGAGGGTCACAAATCGGTTGGGGAGGTGCAGATGGGTACAGGAAGAGGCAGGAGGGATGCATAAAGAAGGGAAAGAAGTGTAAAAAGAAGCAACAGAGGTACTGAAAGAAGCACAAAGGGTGCAGAAAGAGTCAAGAGAAGTGCAGAAAGAAGCAATAGAAGTACAGAAAGAGAACTGGCAGGAAAGGTGCAGAAAGAGGGTACAGACATGGAAAAAGTGGCAAGAGAGGTACAGAAAGAGGGGAGAGAGGTACAGAAAGAGGCAAGAGAGGTACAGAAAGAGGCAAGAGAGGTACAGAAACAAGCAAGTGAGGGACAGAAAGAGACAACAGAAGTGCAGAAACAGGCAGGAAAGGGACAGAATGAGGCAAGAGGGATACAAAAATGTCCAAAAGAGTTGCAGAAAGAAGCAAGAGCAGTGCAGAAAGAACCAATAGAGGTGCAGAAAGAGGCAGGAGGGGTACAGAAAGAGGCAAGAGAAGTACAGAAAGAAGCAACAGAGCTGCAAATAGAGGTACAGAAACAGGCAGGAAAGGTGCAGATAGAGGGAACTGGGGTGCAGAAAGAGGCTAGAGGGATACAGAAATTTGCAAACGAGGTGCAGAAAGAAGCAAGAGCAGTGCAGAAAGAACCAACAGAGGTGCGGCAAGAGGCGTGCAGAAAGAGGTAGGAGAGATGCACCAATAGGCAAGAGGGGTACAGAGAGAGGTAAGAGAGGTGCACAAAGAAGTAAAAAAAAGTGCAGAAAGAAACAGAGGTGCTTAAAGAGACAAGAAGGGTGCAGAAAGAAGCAAGAGACGTGCAGAAAGAGGCAGGAGAGGTGTAGAAAGAAGAGGTTGAGGTTGAGAAAGAGACAAGAGAAGAATAGAAAGTATAGAATTTGGTGATGCAGTGCGCACAATGAAATTCGTTTTATTTATTTATATGTTTACTTACCTGTTAAACTCCGTAATCCATACATTACTAACCCCCACCCTGCCCTTCCCCCTCCCCACGTCACCGCCTTGCAGCAACTCCTACTGCAGACCGCGGATGACTGGTACCACTCGAGCAGTGATCAGTAAGAAAAAGCAGACTTTACCGGCACTGTTTTAAAAGCTTATCACTAAAGTTCAAATACCAGCAAGCAACGAGGGCAACAAACAGCCACCCCAGAGTCCTTCACAAGTTCCTGACAGGTCTGATATTTTGAAGGATATATCAGTCTTCTCGCAAAGCAACGCTGCCTGCCCCGCGCCTCTGCTTGGGGGTGTCCGAGTCCACATAAAATCAGGGGCTGTAGTTGAATGTCCAAGGGTCCCCCAAGCGGTGGACTCCGCAATTAAAGTTCTTCCGCCTATTTCCAACTCACCCTTGAATGGGGTTATGGGAGCTGTAGTCCAACATGTGGAGGCTAAGCTAGTCCCGCCACATCTACCCCCCGCTGATACTACCATATTGCATAAGACTCTTGTTGCAGGTACTACTGAGGGCAGTACTGATGGCCCAGAATCCCTTAAAGAGTCTGAAGGGGGCGACAAGTTTTTCTCATTATTAGAACACACTGGATCTTCAATCGATGAGGAGGATGGGGAGTCGACTGGTGATGGTAGTGATGTTGGGGACTGGCGATTAAACAAAGTTCTTAATGATGAGATCTCACCCTCCGGGCCTTGCACGGACCATAAAGTTAATGGCTCAAAAACTCGGGGTGCTTCAAGAGAGGTCCTTGGGGCACCTGGACTGGTTCTTGAGGATAGTCCTTACTCAGTTCTTACTGGTCCAGCGGGGCTGGCATCAACAAATAATGTCTCACTACCTAATAAGGCTGATTTGCCATCAGAAGAGATTAAACTTGCTGTTATTTACCAAACTATCATGGCACATTGGGAGGAGTCCCGTCAGGAGAATGTTCGTACACAGGGGGTCTGTCGCAGAGTTCAAAATTCCATCCGCAGAGCCGCTAAAACTTGCACAGACATTGCAGCTAGAATCTGTGAGACTGAAGAGCTGATTTACAATTTGGAGGATGCCCTAGCAATGCAAAAGTTCGCAACTGATTAAATCAGCGCACAAAAGGAGGACATTGTGTGGAAATTGACTGATTTATAAAACAGGGCAAGAAGGAACAATTTAAGGATTCTAGGAATTCTGGAAGGTCGGGAAGGAGGTGATGCCAGAAAATTTGTCATTGAACTCTTTACTGAAGCATTCCCGGATGTAAAGCAGTGGGACTGGGAGTTGGAGGAGCAGCGTGCACACTGATTTCCCTTTAAGCAAAGACAGAAACTGGGGGTGTGAGGGGCTAAACCCCGGGCAATCTTGATTTGTCTTAATAATTTCCTTGCAAGGGAGAAGATTTATGATTTAGTCAGACCCGTCAGGAAAAGATCAGGGAAAGAGTGTGAGTTTTTGGTTCGCCCAGACTTTTGTCCAGTTACAGTTGAGCGAAGGTGACAGCTTCGCCAGCTGATTACACCATTTCAGTCTAAGGGTGCTCAAGCTTTCCTACTCTTTCCCTCTAAACTTAAAATCATCCATCAGGGTCAGACCAGATTCTTCCACTCCGAAATCCAGGCAAAGGAATTCCTTGCTACTATATAGTTAAGAAGCTTTAAAGAAAAAAATTCTCTCTACTTTGGCATCACGTTTTTTCTTTGCTTCTCTTTTCATGCTACTCTTTTTCCGGAGGGGTTCCCAGGGGGAGTAGAGGGGCGAGTCAATTATATAGGTTAGTCATTCCTATTTATTCTTCTGTGTTTTTTTAATTCTTACGAAAGCAATCGTCTTTAGGCCCCGAGGGTTTAGTTTCTGAGGGGTAGAAAGATCGAGACGAGAATTGGCCTTTGGCTCATTCCATCACAAGGACCTAGGTCCTGTTGCCACTTAAGGGGTTTGTAGGGGTGGGGATGGGAGAGGGTGGGTGGCCTGTTAGGCAGGGGGGCTGGGTGTGTGGACAGGGGGATTTGGGGCCATGTTCACTTAAATTTTGATTGTGGATATTCATTGCAGTTGTGGCTTTAAAATGGTGTAATGGTGGTGTTGTGCAGCGTATTGGACAAACATTTTTGGAAAAGATACAGTGGGGTTTAAGTCTTCTTTTAAGTGTTGATGGGGCAGGGTAAACTTATTTTAAGTTCAAGGAACATTTGTGGTCTTAATGATGCAAACAAAACAAGCATTATTCTCTAAGATTGTTCACACTATGAAGCTAGACATATTATGTATACAGGAGGACCATCTGCCTTGGGGGAGGCGGGAGTGTTTGAAGCTCCCTGGATATGATTTAATTGCATGTTCTAAACAGACGTCTTTGATTAGGGGTGTTGCCATCTTATTGAAGCATGGAGTTGGAATTTGTACAAGGGTCCGAGAGGACAGAATGGGTAGATGGGCCATTGCTAAAATTGTTGTTGATAATAGACCCTTAACTCTGTGCACTATTTATGGACCAAATTTGGATGATCTGGAACTGTTCAAATATCTAAATGTATAATTAGCCACCTGGCCATCTCCCTTGTTTGTTTGTGGCGATATGAATATCAATCTGTCTGCCAACTTTAACCTGGCAGGCGATGATAAGTATATTGGTGGAAAAACTAGAGTGTTTAATGCCCTTCAGGCCTTAGTACAAGAACATGGTGTAACCGAACTCTGGTTTCAACACAATAAAATGGATGATGGGTTTACATAGTTTTCTGCCCCCCACAATAAAATTATCAGATTAGATTTTTTTTTGTCCTACCAAATGGCAGAAACAGCTTCTATTTCTATCTCGCCCAGAATCCTATGGGATCATAATCCTCTGGCTGTGGAATGTCCCGGGTCTCGCTTACATAGAGCTCCCCGGAACTGGTCCTTTGAAAGGAAACTTTTGATGGATGAGGCATATCAGGTGCATAAGAAAAAATGGTTAGTTTAATTTCTTGATATTAATAGGGGAACGGCATCTAAACATGTGGTCTGGGATGCACTTAAGGATGCAATATGTGGCGAGACCAAGAGCTTTTCTTCATTCCGGTGGAGGGCAAGCCAAGAGTTGATTAAGAGTCGTATGGATGAGATCAGGCTTGCTGAGCTAGAGCGAACATCTAAACTCAAGAATGGTCATCCCATAGAAGAATCTCAGCAGGCAGTTGCTATATTAAAATCTAAACCTTTGGAGTCTTTCGGGCAGGACCTCGCTGTTAAGTACCTCCAATATCGTACTCAGATGATCTAATTTGGAGAAAATGCCAGTAGGGTACTTGCCAAGAGGCTTCAGCAGAAAGGCCTGCCGAACCGTATTAATAAAATCCAGGACGAAAATGGGGTGGTGCAGGACACTCAGGAGGGAGTGGCCGATGTGTTTCGAAAATGTTATGCTGAGCTTTATACGGAAGATATAGGGTGTATCCTATCGGAGTCTGAGACTGAGGTCTATCTTTCCGGATTGGCTACCTCTAAGATCTCCCGTGATCAGAATGAACTGTTATCTGCCCCTATTTCTTTGGAGGAGGTCGAGATAGCAATTAAAACCTTAGCTAATGGGAAGGCCTCCGGTCCGGATACCCTGCCCTTGCAGTTTTATAAGACCTTCTTTATGGAGATTCAACGGGATTTGGTAACTATCTTTAGGCTGGCGCAGAGTGGTACTGTGCCTAAATCATGGTGCCAGACTATAATAGTTTTGTTTAAAAAAAAAAAGGGAAAGTCTGAGCTGAACCCATCCTCTTTCCGACCTATATCTCTTATTAATAGCGAAAGTAAAATCTATTCTAAAATGTTAGCATCTAGGCTTGCAGAGGCAATAGCACCTTGGGCCTCCCTGCGTCAACATGGGTTTATGCCAGGCAGGGATACTGCAGAATATGTCCGACGTGTTATTGCCCTATTGGACTGGGCTCAGGTCACGGCCTCTCCCCTTGGGGTGATCCTGTTGGACGCGTGAAGGCGTGCAACAGGGTCTCCTGGGGATTCTTGTGGGCCATGCTTCGGTGGAAGGGCTTTAGTAGTGGATTTATCCAGTCAATACAGGCTCTATACACTTCCCCAATAGCAGCAATACGTATTTCTGGTCAGGAGCAAGGGTATTTTAACATTAGCAGAGGCACAAGACAAGGGTGCCCATGTTCACCCTTGCTCTTTGCTTTATATATCGATCCGTTCCTTAGCCAGATCGAAGGTCATTCAGATATACCACCTATAAGGATCGAAGGCACAGAGTATCGTGCTCTGACGTACGTGGACGATATTGTTGTTTTAACTTCAGATGTTCCCTCCGCATTCACGGCCCTCAGGGATTCCGCTGAACAGTTTGGCTCAAGGTCGGATTATAAACTAAATGTTGCAAAGACTCAGGTGGTTCAAACATCTAACATGCCTTATCATGAAGCCCCAGTGGTTAGTGTAGCAACTTATTTAGGAGTTAAGATCTCGGATGCAGTCGAAACCATTCAGATTTGAATATACTTCCGGTGGTGAACGCAGTAAATATTAAGCTGGAACAACTAGATCATTTGTACCTTTCTTTATATGGCCGTAGCAGTGTTCTTAAAATGCTAGTACTTCCGAAGATTCTATATCTTTTTAGGACAATTTCCTTAGTACTTTCTCATAGTAGTTTGGCAAAGGCTGATAGGATTTGTAATAGGTTTCTTTGGGAGTACCGTCGCTCCCATAGAGCATCAAAGTGGATGTGTCTTTCTCGTGATCGTGGTGGTTGGGCGGTTCCGAATTTATTAATTAATTATTGGGCTGCATTGCTTCAGTCCCTGGGAGTGCCTCTTTTGGGTACAAGTTTTGAGGGCCATCCATGTAATAGGCCCACTATTTATGAGATTGGGCTTGGCACGGCTGCCAAGGGTATTTTGACTCAAGTTTTGGAGCCTAGTTATTTTAAGAAGATCAGGTTTAAGGTCATCATTGCCATGTTCCATATTTGGCAGAAAATTAGGCGGAAACTGCATATTCCCAACCTTAATATTTACACTCCACTCAAAGCTGCTCGCCTCCTCCCCCCATCTTTCAGGATTATACTATTATTAGATGACAGGCCTTAGGTATTCAGACCATTGGGGATTTAGTTTGTGCTGGGCAAATGCAATCTGTTTCCTTTTTAAAGGATAAATTCAAATTGAATGCGCATGACTTTTTTAAATACTTGCAGATCAGAAGTTTTATTCACAAACAGCTTAGCACAACTCCCTCTATGTTAGGTAAGTTTGATATATTTCAATTGATACAACAAAAGGCTAGAATAGGGACAGTGTACCAGTGTACCAACATCTACTGCTCAGTTTCCCGGATGGTTTAGAGTTGCAAAACTTGAAGTGGGAGGTTAAACCTGGCAAGACTGGGATTGTTCTGAGACCCGCCTTGGGGCTTGCCAGCGAGGTCTTGGTCTCTGGCAGTCTACGGACTCAAAGCTACATGGCCGTGTTGGACCTTTATTATACCCAGGCGAAAATAGCGAAATGGGGCAGTAGGAAGGGGGATTATTGTGCTAGGTGTGGGTTGTATGCAGCTTATGCCATACACATGTTCTATTCATGTCCGAGCCTTCAGGTCTTTTTTATACTTTTATACTTGATGTAGAGCGCTTTATTACTGGCAGAGATGGTTATAATGGGCTTTGAAGGCTCATCACTGGCAAGGAATTCTTGGTATGTCACTGCATTTCTGTTTATAGCTATGTCTATGTTCCGGCTGTGTATCACTTCACAATGGTTATCCCCTGGTCCACCTGTATTTATTAATTGGAGAGCTAGGTTGCTCGCTATTTATAATTTGGAGTCTTCTGTATTTACACTGAAGGGTAGGAGGAAGCGGTAGCAGGCCTGCAAGATCTGGGCTCCGCTGGAGGAATGGTTAAAATAGGTACTGTGGGCCTATTACATATTAATAAAGTCTTTTTTTCCCATGAGTTGCTGTTTATCCATGAACTTTCATTTGTTTTAATTTTTGTTTTATTTATTTCTCTTTTCTGCCCTAATCTCATTGATTATTTTACATGTGTTAATTGTTTGTTAGCCTTTGCTGTTTATCAAATCTGATCCATGTACATATCTGTTTCATTCAGCCACCACTGCATTGTCTGATGTCAAAAATAAAATGAATAAAAAAGTTTTTAAAAAATAGAGACAAGAGGGGTGCAGAAAGAGGTAGGAGAGGTGCACAAAGAGGAACGAGAGGTACAGAAAGATGCAAGAGGGGTTCAGAAAGAAGGGAGAGAAGTGCAGAAAGAAGCAAAAAAGATGCTGAAAAAGACAAGAAGGGTGCAGAATGAGGGAAGAAGGGTTCAGAAAGAGGTAAGAGGGGTATATAAAGAAGCAAGTACAGTGCAGAAAGAGGCAACAGATGTGCAGAAAGAGTCAAGAGAGGTGCAGAAAGTAGAAGAGATTCGCAGAAAGAGGCAAGAGAAGTGCAGAAAAAGATAGAAATGTGCAGAAAGAAGCAACAGAAATACAGAAAACGGCAAGCGAAGTGCAGAAGGAAGCAAGAGTGGCTTGCACACCATTAGTACCCATTTAACACCCACATTTAGCAATACATTCTAGGTTTTCAAAGGGCCTTCCACCACGTTGTAACACTTGTCGCTGCATTATTGGTAACGTTTGAGCTAGAAGCAAGGCTTTTTTGTTCAAATCTGCAGATTAGGGAGCAGATGATGGATTATGTGGCTAATGTAGAAAATGTATAATTGTGCAAAAGTCATATTTCCAGTGGCCCTCTGACTAGGTCCACAAGTACCCCTAAGTGATTCCTTCTTTTTTTGTCTGAGATCATAGTTGAGCTTCTATGGAAATGAGGAAGACTCGACCTGAGGTTACCACTCCACAACAAGGACTACCATACCACATAATTACTCTCCATAACACGTAATCCCACTCTACATAATTCCTACACACTAAATACCACATACTTTCTATCCACATAATTTCACTGCACAACTTACCACATAATTCCATTACACACAACGTACATCCACTCCACTCCAAAACCCATAAGTAAAAAAAAAATACATTTAAAACACCAATAGCTCTAACTCTCGCAAATGCGAAACCTATTGCATTGCAAACCCTTCTTTAACTAGTAGATGCGTATGCAGAGTGGTGTAGAAAGGGTGCTGGGCCTCTGGCAAGCGCTCAAGAATTCCACTGCGTAGGACTTACAGGAGGCACCAGGAGGGCTTCTTGGGCCCCATAGTCACTCAGGAGTAAAGTGGCCTTCATCCCCCATCCCATAGTCTGCCAGGAGACGCATTTGCAGAGTGGTGGAGAAAGGGGGGCATAGCCTCCAAAGACGTCTTAGCAATCCCACTGTGTGGGACTTACTGGAGGTAACAGGAGGGGTAGTTGGCCCCCAAGGACAACATGGGGGCCAACTCCCCTCCTATTACCTCCAGGAAGTCGCACACATCAGGATGACTAAGTTCTCATAGCAGGCCATGCCCCTTTGCCCATCACTCTGCAAACACCCTCCCTGGTGCGCTCTTGGATGGGGATTGTAGTCCCCTTTGCTGCTGGGGGTCCTTAGGGGCCAACTAGCTTACCTCTTATTCCAGTAAGCCCCACACAGTGGGATTGCTGAGAGATGGACACAGGCCACGGCCCCTTACTCCAACACTCTGCAAACGCGCCTCCTGGCACGTTCTAGGTTGGGGTATTAAGACCCCTTCATTCCTGAGTGTCCCTGGGGGCCAACTAGCCCACCAGGCCCCTCCAGTAAACCCCACACAGCTGAATTGCTGAGAGTGGTTTGAGACCACGCCCCCTTTTTACACCACTCTGCAAACAAGTTTCCTGGTGCACTGCTGCTCAGAGGATAACATCTACTTGTGTCCTGACGTCCGCAGGACACAAGAGGACCTCATCGCCCCACCAGCAATTCAGGCTGTAGCCGTGTCTAAAGTTTCCTATGGTATAGTATGAGTCTCTTCATTATTAACATACGCGTTAATTCACTTTGTTGATTCTCATAAATGAGCACTCTCTCACTTTAAATTTCTTCTGACGGAAAATGATTAGTTCCACTCTCTTTTAGAAAGAACTGTTAATGGCAACATTTTTCTCTCTTTTTCCAGTGATACTTATATAGTTAGCAAATTAAAATCTTTCTCTCATATTTTTGCTTTCTTACTCCAGTTTTTATTGGTCTTTTATTTTACTCCTTTATTGTCCCCTCATAAGAAGCCCAATTTGCTTGAAGCTGTGAGTGGATCTGTGACCCTATAACTGCACTCAGTGTGGCCACCCTGTGTAACTTTGAGACAGGGATGTGACTCCGTACGGGAGTACGTAAAACCATTTACAACAATGCTACTACCATATTCCAACTACATTTCAGATTCAATACTTAATTAGAAAATACATATTTCAAAATATATACTATATACTACTGTATTTAGCCCATTTATCCTGCACTGCATTTGGAACCCTTCTCCCACACTGCTCTCCCTTAGTTGCCATAAAAACACTCTACTGTAGCAGTACGTCAAAAGTTCATGCACTTTCTCACTGGAGCATACCAGCTTCAACTCCAACTATATCAGGTGTGGTTGAGTGCTTGAAAATATAAGATTATCCACAATAGCATAACTTGTGTAAAATGTATCTGCAGCCAATTACAGATGTACTTACATTTGTAATTAAATCACTACCTATTTTTACTTCTCACATTATTCACATCATCCATTTAAATACACACTTTTCTTGACGCAACTTCACTCCTTCATTTGACCTTTCTTTCATTCTACCAACTGTCACATTCAGCTGAAGCCTTCTCCTGTATGCTATTGTTCCATCCTTCAAAATGATTAGATTGTGGATTGTGGGTAACTGCTATGTCTTCTGGGCCAGAGAGTGGGCAAGAAAGAGTGGCATTGACAGGGACTTGGGTTTGCCTAATGTGGGCATTAAATAAATTGGCCAGAAAAGGATTAATGTGGCATCAATTGCTGCCTTTGGTTCAGAGCATTGCAGATTGTCAACATACAGACCTCTTAATTGTGCACTGTGGTGGCAATGACCTAGGCACTCTTACTGTGGTTGGTTTGGAAATTGCAGTGAAGGATACCTTTGGCCAATAAATGGCACTTTTCCCTTGTATTGTCTTGGTGTACTCCAACATATGCCAAAGGCAGACATGGAAGTGGTCAAACCAATTCTGTCCACAGATTGACAGAGCTAGGAAACATGTTAATAAATATGTTTTTGCATTCTTCAGAGACCACAACATGGGCTCTATCTACAACAACAATCTATGTTTTGACATGCATGGTATTTATAGAACTGGTGGAGTTCCCTTTACAGATGAAGGCAACAGGGTGTTTCTCTGCAACCTGAAACTCTGCATCCGGTCTTATGTGTAGCTGTCACATACTCACAATGTTCAAGTTCAAGTTCAGGAATTTGTATAGCGCACTACTCACCCAGAGGGTCTCAAGGCGCTTGAGGGAGGGTGGGTGCATTACTTATCAAATAGCCAGGTTTTTAGTTGCTTTCTGAAGGAGAGGTGGTTCTGTGTAAGTCGGATGTGAGTGGGGAGAGAATTCCAGGTTTTGGCCGCTAAGTGGGAGAAGGATCTTCCTCCTATGGTGGATCTGTGGATGCGCGGGATTGCGGCGAGGGCTTGATTGGATGATCGTAGTTGGCGGGTTGGTGTGTAGAAGGACAGTCGTGTGTTGAGGCATTCGGGTCCTAGGTCGTAGAGGGCCTTGTGTGCGTGGGTGAGGAGACGGAACGTTATTCTCTTGTTGACGGGGAGCCAGTGGAGATCCTTCACTTGACCGGAAATGTGAGCATGACGGGGAATGTCCAGTATGAGTCTGGCTGAGGCATTTTGGATGCGTTGGAGTTTTTATAATAAATACAAAGGCTCTCCTCAGGGCCACCCTAGTGCCCAGAAGTAAGTATTATTCCTTTTAAAAATATTTCAGAGTTGTGACTCTATCACGGATCCACAAAGCAAAAGCAGGAATTCAATGCACAACAACACATCTAAAATATATAACTCTAATTTGTACTCTATACAAATCACAATACCTTTGTAACTACTTTAGTAAGTATAGAGGTTATGTGTGCGAAAGGGAACATAACTCTGAGTGGGTCTGTGAATACTGCAGAAAGAATCAAGAGTTACAGAAAGAGTCAATAAAGGTGCAAAAAGAGGCCAGTGAGATACAGAAATAAGTAAGTGAGGAGCAGAAAGAGGGAAGTGAGATGCTGAAAGAAATGAGTGAGGTTCAGAAAGATGCAAGAGAAGAGCAGAAAGTGGCAAGTGAGGTGCAGAAAGAGGCAAGAGGTATAGAAAGAGGCAAGATAAGTGCAGAAAAAGGGTGGAGAGATGCGAAGGAAGAGTGTAAGGTGCATACATTTGCAAGAGAGGTGCAGAAATAAGCAAGAGCAATGCAGTAAGAAACAACAGAGGTATGGAAGGAAGCAAGAGGGGTACACAAAGATGCCTTAGGAGTGCAGAAAGAACATGACATGTGCAAGAAAAAAGAATAAGGGTACAGAAAGCATGAGGGGTGCAGAAAGAAGCAACAGAGGTACAGAAAGAGGCAAGAGTGGTGCAAAAAGAGGCAAGAGAGTTGCTCAAAGAGGGAATATGGGTACGGAAAGAGGCAAGAGGGGTGCAGAAAGAGGGAATAGAGGTGCAGAAAGAAGCAACAGAGGTGTAGAAAGAAGCATGAGAGGCGCAGAAAGAGACAAGTGAGATGCAGAAAGAGGCAGGAAAGGGGCAGAAAGAGGGAAGACAAGTGCAGAAAGAGACAAAAGGGGTACAGAAAGAAGCAAGACATGTGCAGAAAGAAGCATTGGAAGTGCAGAATGAAGCAACAGGGGTGAAGAAAGAGGCAAGAGAAGTACAGATAGAAGTAACAGAGGTGCAGAAGGAGGCAAGAGAACTGCAGAAAGAGGCATGGGAAAATATGTTTTGGGACCCCTTTTTTCTCGGTCCCCGCTTGCTGAATCACCCCCAAACATTCAAGACAGGAGCTGACCTGAGCTGGTCATTAGTTTGGAAAATTTCACGAAGATTTCTCAAACTGTGCCAAAGATATTGGCAAAAGAAAATTAATGCTTTTCCTATGAAAACTAGGTCCTAACTATAACTACTTACTGGCGGTAATATTATATATATATATATATATATATATATATATATATATATATACATACATACATACATTTATACATGTATATATATATGATTTGGGTCTTTGCTTTAGAAAATTCCAATTTTATCAGACCTTTAACAGTTGTTCCTATAGGGCAATAATGAAATGTATTTATGACTGTGTCATGTCTGCTCTTCGTACCATATAATGAGTCATATTGTTTCACTGGATTTGATAATGCCTATTTCAAATTATTTATTTCATGATGGAATTTGTCTCTCAATAAGCTGCATTTTGTTTAATTGAGTAGTAATATTTAGAAAAAGCAATATATGCTGCATTTGCTCCATACATCTGAGGTAAATACAACTCAAATGCAATATCTGGAAATATCTGTCCCTATAGATTTTTCAGTAATTTACATCAGTAATTGAAATTTCAAAGGAATCACAATAAGAAAAGCCGTAGGTGGAATATAATTAGTATTTTGACATTGAGAGGTTATCTTTTGAGAAACACTTAGAAACACTTTACTTGGGGTAGTGCTCTGTATATCCTTGCTTTTTTCCATGTGTTTCAGAAATTATTTGTCACTTGAGTGATGTTTCATTGCAGCAAGCTAAACAGACACAAATCTGATATATCACATTAACAATTACATCGTTGAAAGGATCACGTGCCAACAGATGCAAAGAGAAATGCCCAAAAAATTTCCTTCCATTCAAAATTAAATAACGAAAGCTATCTATATATATTTTGATGTTTCTAAGTACAGCAAGGCAGGACTGAACAGCATGTGGTGAAGGTTTATTTTATCAAGTATTGTGGTGCTATCGAACATAAAAGAGCTAGAAAACCCACCAGCCAGTCAACCAAGGTTTCTCCTTGATATTATATGCCCCTATATTAGGATGTATGGCAGAACCAAGCAAGACGTTACCACGCATGACATTACCATGCAGCCTTTACCACGCATTGCCTTTACCATGCATCTTTACAATGACAATATAAGTAACTTTGGTGTTATCTGACGAATGTTCATTAAAGTTTCACAACAAAATGTCCAGTAAGGTCTTGTGGTGCTTGGAACGTTTTGGGGCGATCTGTCAAGTAGGGGCCAAAAACAAAGGCAGTAAAAAAAGTGTGTTTTCCCATGCTAATTCCCACAAGGGTTTGAATATGACTACAGCCCGAAATGCTGGACAGAATTACATGGAATTTGGCAGAAAGGTTGATTTGGTTCCACAGATCATGCATTCTGTTATTCGGTATAAATCAGTTCAGTAGTTGTCAAGACATTGAAGGAAATACTAATTTGTATATCTGTGGCTGTGACTACTTCACGAATGATAACAAGCTTGTACAAAGCTCTTCAGAGCTCTGATTGGCTGCCAACACTTCAACCAGGAAGTATTGGCTGCCATCTTGGAAGTCAGCTTCAGCTAAGTCCCAAAATCAAATGCAGAAAAAAAGAAAAGGAGTCAGGGTATGAAAACCCTGGCCCTCTAGTTCTGGTGCTGGGGTCCCAAAGGGAACCTGCAAGAGCATATAAGCTGATTTTTTAATTCATGGCAAAATATGAGAATATTGCCATGAAAAATCTAAGGGCCACATTTATGAAAAGTGATGCATCGCTGCATGAAAACAGCCCTCCTTGGGACACCAATGATACGTCATATATAGAATATGACACATCGTGTCGCAGGAAGTTACAGATACGTTAGTATTTCTCATGTATCTGTAGCCGTAAAAATGACGCATTGCTGGAGTGTGTCGCAAAAGTGACGCAACTCCAGCAATGGGTCATTACACATGGGCAAGTCCCATGTTAAATGTGCCTGCGTCAGTCTTACACCTGTCATGAGGCATGCGTAAGATATTGGCGCATTTGTGTCCTTGAAGTGGTGCAGTGAAATCTCATAGATTTCACTGCATCACTTCTATGACCCATTCTTGCTTTGGAACGCCCCCTTCATACATTATACCTGGTCCATGTATAATGTGTAGCAGGGGTTTACAAAGTGACGCATCTACCTAGATGCGTCCCTTTGTAAATATGGTGCAACAGGGAGAATTTTTTACGTTGCAGGTGCGTCACAAAAAGTGACGCACCGGCAGTGCAAAAGTGACGCAAGTGCTCATAAATAAGCCCCTAAATAAATAAACAAGTGCGGTCCCCTGTGCTTGTTTTTCAAGAAGGTCCCAGGGGTATGTTACCTTTAATAAATAAGGAGTGGAGCACATGGGGTCCCCCCCTGTGGCTTATTTATGCTCTGGGGACCACCACTTCCCCAGGGCTGATGCTATTCTTATAGCAGGTACGCTGCACGGACCCTCCCAAGCCCTGGGAGCCACCACCTTCCCAGGGTAGTACGTCAGAAAATGAATAGGGGGACCGCATGGACCTGCCTAAGTCCTGGGGACCGCCATATCCCTGGGCTACAATAAATATTAAAGTGAGAGCCTGCGCAGACCCCCCCGGCCCAGGGTATCACCACCTGTCTGGGGCTGATGTTAGTAATGGGTGGGGCCTCACTGACCCCCATGACCCTTGGACCACCACATCTTAAGGGCCAAAATATAATTTGTAAGTGTTAGGTGGACCACACAGTTTCCCTCTCGGGTCTTATACATCCTCAGGGACCACCACCTCCCCGCAGACGGCCAGTGCACAAAGAAAGATGGGGGCAGCACAGTCCCCCTTCCTGGAGCTTTTAATGACGCTCAGGAAGGCCAACTTCTGGGCCGGCTCCTGCAATGTGCAGAGGCACCCACCCCCTGAACATAGCTGTTTGATTTTGCTTGGCGGCATCTGACAGCTCCCACCAAGCAAAAGCTTCCAGCAGGCAGGAGTTGTCAAAATGCTCCTGTTTGTTAAAAACAGAGGTTTGATCTCTTTCCGGTGCCTGCAGACTTGCAGGCAGGGAATGAGATGAAACTGTTGCTCTCTCATACAGGGAGCCGCATTTCCATCAGCTCCCTGTATGCAAGAGCAATGCCGGCTTCCGCAGGAAGAAGAACGTAGGCTGGGACCGAAGGGGCCTTGAGAATTCACCGTAGGATACATGGTCAGGCCAAAAGGAATGGGGTCTCTGGAGCTGAAAATGCCCTGCCCTCCTTCCCCATTGAACTGTGGTTGGCCCTGGAGGATGGGGTCCCCAGGGCTAAAATTAGGCCTGGGGAGGGGTGCGGGGCAGATGGCTCCCCTCCTCCTCACATGTGGCTGGGCCCCTGGGTATGGGTTCCTCCAGGCAGAAATCTGCAAAGGTAGGGGGGCGCACAGCTCCACTCCCCCATTAAGTTATTTTCTGGTCCCAAGGGATGGGGTCCTCAGGCTGTTCTGTCCCTGATGCTCATTTCGCAGAATTTAAATTTCAATAGGAAGAAGTTACAAATATAAACTTAGCAGGTGTCCCCATTGAAGCTCCATTTCTGTAAAGGATATATGATCCTAACTACTGGGATTGGTGAAGGCAAAGCAAGTGTGTTGTCTGACCGTGAGACTGCAGAGTGAGCAGAGTTAGACGAGGGAGCGGTATCGGCAGCAGCAGCGGCACCGCAGCGAATCCTTACCTCCTTTCTGTCCTTCGTTCTGCGGTTCTGGTTCTGCGGCTGATGAGACAAGCGATCCGCTCCTCCGTTCTGCTCCTCCATCCTGCGGCCAGCCAGTAGTGGAGTCGAGCAGCGGACACGAGTGTGGATCATGGGCCGCAGAGTACTCGGCTCGAAGGCAGATTTGAGGGTGGGGCGTGGGGTTGAGTATGGAGTTGAGTGGAGTGGAGCAGAGAAAGCGGGAAAAGCTGCCCCTCTGCTCCTCCGCTCCTCAGCTCCTCCGTCATCACCATTAATCACCCACCACCAGTCCCACTGCTGCTGCGGGTAGAGGAGAGCCGTAATGCCACGTAAAGAAGGAACAGAAAGCTGAGGCAGAAGGCAGAAGGTGAGAGGCGCAGGTTGCGAGGCGCTGGGGGAAGATCTGCCCTTTCTGCCCTCCCGCCCTCAGGGAATTTGGAATTGGAAATTGGTGAAACTGGGGGAGACTGGGGCCGACCCATAAAAAGAGTCCCACAAAAGTTAACAAAAGACCATAAAAAGCTCATAAAAAGGTGGTAAGAAGGAGTGGACATCAACAGGAGCCAGGCTAAGGGGCTGCCGGGACATCCACCAGGCAACCCTGCCCTAACCCTGCCCTACCCCTATTCCCTGGCTTGAAGATTTTCAGGAGGGAAAATCTTCAAGCCAGGGAAACCAGCCATATTAGTTAAAATGAACGTTGCGAACCAGTAGGTGGCGCTCGATAGCAGCAGTAACACAGACCAACGCAGCAGAGGCAGAACAAGGACGGCGGCGGTGGCGGTGTGTAGAGAGCGGCGTGGAACAACGAGTGAGTAACGAGTGAGCGAGAGAGACCCCCCCAGAGCCAGGGGTAAGGCCACCTGCTGCCTACCAGCCAACTTCATCTGCAGATCCGCAGAGCCACAGCCTCCGCTTCAAAGCTAACGCTAACCCGAGGTCACGTAACCGTGAATCCGACTCGCGTGCCCGTACCGGACTCACCCGCCTACCGGCTTGCTGACTCAGAGCCTCTTGGAGCCACAAAGTAAACGGTGAGAAGTAGGAGGGTGAGGAGGGCGGTGGCAGCGTTAAATCCCAGGCGTCCCGGACCTGCCTGCGAGTAAGCAAGCAATGTGGGCAGCAGCATTAGCAGCGGATTCTCAGTCGCCATCCATTACCACCGTTCATCATTATCATTTTTATCATCACTGCCTCCCCTCATATCCCTGGGAATTAGGTGGGCCAAGGGGGGAGAGGTCAGCTAAGCACAGGGCGGGTGCCCAGGACCATAGTATGAGCGCGGCCGCCGTTAGAGGCAGCTGCCAATTAAGAGCCCGGGGGGCAGCACAGGCCAAATTGACTAGGTCCGTTTGGCTGGAGGCACCTCCCGAGCGCTCCGCTCGTCCGTGATATCTGTGATATTTGCCCCGCTGGGGTTTCATCTTTCACCACCCCCAACCAAATATCAAGTACGGCAAAAAGTGTTTATAAATATAACTGCGGCTAAGGCAAAAAAAAAAAGAAGAGTGCAAATTAAATATATACAAATAGATACATACGACTACACAACCACCACAAAAAATAACAGAATGAGATCTGGACAAAGCGACAAACTGCTCTAAGTAAAAAGCTGAAAAAAACCAATCCAAGATCCGGGCGACCTCCCAAAGGCCGCTATGTAAACGAGGACCTCCACTTGGAACCTATCACAATTTCATCTGCAAGTAGGATGGAACAGCAAGACGCACACCCATGGAATGGAGGTAGTCTACAATCCAACACAAACTGGGGGAAGGCCTTAATTAGCACATTGGACCAGGCAATCAGAGCATTAAACTTCCAATCTGATAAAATGGAGGTTCAAATAGACTTAATAAACATCATCGCAGAGCATATATCAAACATAAGCTCTAAGACAGACACAATAATGACCCTATTGGTTAAAAAGGAAAACGTGGATTAAAAAAAAACAATTAACACCGACCACTCAAGCTCAGGAAACAGATTCAAATCGAAAACAATGTAAAACAAAATAGCTGCAACTGTGGGAGCATAATTGAAAAACTGGCGTCCCTCCCAGATATCCTAAATGACATTCTGGGAGTATTGAAAGCTTCATATGATCAAAAGGGAAATCGGGAACACAACGAGAGCACCTTGAACAAAGATATTCCAAAAGCTCCAAACGGTCGATCAAAACCGACCTCAGCCAAGAAAGGGGTTCGGAACGACACAAACATAGAGCTCGAAGAAGGGGCAACGGAAAGCCAAGAGGAACAAATAAATGATGGCTCGCCAATCCCCCCATCTGAACACCAGGACAATCTAACAAAACGGCAAAGGAAGAGAGCCAGTAAGGCACGGCCCAAACAAAAAAAAAACCACAATGCAGCCCCTGAACACCTCTTTCCAATTTTTATAAAGAACGTAAGTCAAGGCCCCGAATCAAATAAAGACACGTTGAAATCTCTCAACACCAGACAGGTCCAACGGTTTTCGGAAAGGGTGAGTTTCTCGTTTGAGAACTCAATAACGGTGGAATCACCACACAAATCAGAATCAATATCTTCCGACGGGCAAAGGCAGACTAAACAACTAACCATAGGCCCACACAAATCCAATTGGACAATAAAACAACCAGTACAGACAAGAAATTCTGCAGTTACGCACTCAAACGAACGTGCAAACGAACTGGCTTCACAAGATGCAACCGGTAACTTAGAGGCTAGTTTGACCTCACCACGCATAAAAGAAAGAGAGAATGTACGAAAAACAACTAACGGGCGACAAAATAAGATCCCAAAACAGGAAACAAAAAAACGCACTTCTAGGAATAGATGAGAGGGCACTAAAGATCACCACAAACGGAATAGGCAGAAGCGTGACCACAAAGAGAGGCTACCAAGAATATGATCAACTAACGGAATACATAGAACCAAGATTCGTGAAGAAATTAGAAAAGAACACGGTGCCAACCGAAGATCAAGCAAAAGACACAAATACTACCAATGGGTCCATAAGACTAAAAGACCCCAAAACGAACCAAGAAGAAAATCAAACGCCAGAACTGTACGAGATCGAACCAGTTGTGACCTTTATCCCGGAATACGAATCAAAGGGGAGACAGGATATCCTTAACAGAGGAAACATTCTAAAATTAGTTAAAGAAATTCTTGAACTGAACGGAATAGTCTCTCAAGACATGGAAGCAGTAGAGTTTCAGCAAAATAAAGCCAGACCAGATATCGAAAATTCGGTTACCACCTGGAAATCAAAAGAGCTAGTAGGTAAAATCTACTCTCACAGAGCAATATTCGAGAGTTGGGGAATCACTTTGCAGCAACACAAGCAACCGAGATACCCCTCCCCCTCTACATCAACTCAGATCACTACAAGGATGCAGAGCTGCAAAGGCCCGATGTAAAATCGTGCCTACATGCAGCCCGAGCAACATCTCCGAGCAAAAGAATACAAACAAAAACCGTCCAAAACAGTCAGTCGTCATATACCGGCTTCATAGTAGCAATCAAGACTGGTCATGAATTCCGTCAGCACTAAACGAAAAGAGTTCCTAGGAAAGACACAAACACCATAATCAAAGAACAAACAAAAGGCCCGCACTTGGAAGAAATAAACCTGGAAACAATTAAATTGTGCTCTTGGAACATGCATGGGTTCAGTAGCATGGAGCAGGACCATGAAACACAACTATTTTTTGAAGAGCAAGACATAATACTCTTACAAGAGACCTGGAACTTGTCTCATCTAGGAATCCCAGGCTTCACGGACCATCACATACTCGCAGAGAGGCAATCAAAATACGGGCACCCATGAGGAGGCCTATCAACTTTTATTTCACAAAAATATAATTGGGGCCAAGAGGAACTGGACGTTGGGATAAACTGGGCCCTAGCTACAAAAATTACAATAAAGCCTCAGTATCAACTGCTACTGCTAAACATTTACATACACCCAGAACAAAAAGCAAAAAAGGAAAAACTGGGAACACTACTCAAACTTATCAAAACCCTACAAAAAACCAATAAACTAAGTTCAATGATCATTTCGGGAGATTTTAACTGTAACCTACTCAGCCCCGACAAGGGTAGACCAAACAGGAAAAAAAGTCCAGCACAAGGGTCCTACCAAGAACAACAGGACAACATAAACTCAATGGGCCTAACAATTCTAAACAGCAGGAAAAATGGTCACCCTCGGCCGTGCCCCACTTACACGAGCGGCAAGGTTAAATTGACCATAGACTTCACAATCGTCAGTGCGAGCATGTCAAAATCTATAGTGGAATACTCAATAGTGCCGCGTTTGGAAAGTGATCACTTCCCACAAATTATACGGACGATTGTCACAGTTCCAAGAGCAGAAACAATATGTTCATTACAGCAACACCCAGAAAAATGTAATCTTCTGAAAATAAAATGGAGGGGAGGCGAAACAAAAAAAATCATGATTACAGCCAGTAACTTTATGACAAAAATAGGGAGCCTCAATAACGGAGAGCATGTAAAGAACTGGGAAAAGTTATTGGAGGAACTAAAGGAAAAACACTCAGTCCAGTCGAGGCTGGCTAGCGATGGAATAGGTAAGCCAGCACCATGGTTTAACACGGAATTAAAACTAGAAAAGAGAAAATTAGCCAGGGTACAAAGATCGGCTGCCGATGGACACAACTTAAACAACACAGGCATTAGAAGAATGAGAAAAAAATATTGGAATAAAATATGGATGGCGAAGGCACAATACAAAGAACGGATATGGGAAAAACTACTGACTACAAGTAAAAAAGCATCCTCTAGAGAGTTTGGGTTATCATTAACGAATTAAACTGAGAAGCAACACTGAAACAGGACCCTGGAATCAGTGACAATGCCTGAGGGAACCACGTGAAGAACCTCTACCTAAAAAAGGAACCACCTAGAAATAAAAACAAACAATGTTTATCCAATGACATCGAAGAAGACAGTTTTAAATGTACACTCGTCAGTCCAAGATTATAGGATAACGTAAACCCAGAAAAAAACGCCATTCATCAAGAAGTTTTGACCACCCGTGTACAAATAAAAACGCTGATTCAAAAACTAAAGCCAGAGGGGGCACCAGGTCCAAACGGTCTTCCAACAGCAGTTTATAAATCAAACAAAGAATTTTGGGCTGAACACTCAACAGTGTTATTTAATCACACTTTTACAAAGGGTAACCTTCCGGCTACATGGAAAGGAAATATAATCCATCCAATTCATAAGAAAGGGGACCGAAAAAATCCAGGGAATTACCGTCTGATCTCCTTAATATATGTCGAAGCCAAGTTGTACGCTTCGTGCCTATTGGAAGAGCTGCAGGACTGGGAAAAATCAACCAACATAATAACTAGGTTCCAAAGCGGCTTCAGATCAGGGATGGGGACATCCACAAACCTAACCACCCTTGGCTTGCTAACGGGAAACGCCAAAAAAAAGAAGCAACAACTATATGGATGTTTCGTGGACATAAAATCAGCCTTCGACCACGTAAGTAGGTCAAGGCTTTGGAGCAAGTTAAGAAAGTGGGGGGTGCCAGATAATTTAACAAACGCAATATCCAGCCAGTTCACTGAAACAAGCAAGACGTTACCACGCATGACATTACCATGCAGCCTTTACCACGCATTGCCTTTACCATGCATCTTTACAATGACAATATAAGTAACTTTGGTGTTATCTGACGAATGTTCATTAAAGTTTCACAACAAAATGTCCAGTAAGGTCTTGTGGTGCTTGGAACGTTTTGGGGCGATCTGTCAAGTAGGGGCCAAAAACAAAGGCAGTAAAAAAAGTGTGTTTTCCCATGCTAATTCCCACAAGGGTTTGAATATGACTACAGCCCGAAATGCTGGACAGAATTACATGGAATTTGGCAGAAAGGTTGATTTGGTTCCACAGATCATGCATTCTGTTATTCGGTATAAATCAGTTCAGTAGTTGTCAAGACATTGAAGGAAATACTAATTTGTATATCTGTGGCTGTGACTACTTCACGAATGATAACAAGCTTGTACAAAGCTCTTCAGAGCTCTGATTGGCTGCCAACACTTCAACCAGGAAGTATTGGCTGCCATCTTGGAAGTCAGCTTCAGCTAAGTCCCAAAATCAAATGCAGAAAAAAAGAAAAGGAGTCAGGGTATGAAAACCCTGGCCCTCTAGTTCTGGTGCTGGGGTCCCAAAGGGAACCTGCAAGAGCATATAAGCTGATTTTTTAATTCATGGCAAAATATGAGAATATTGCCATGAAAAATCTAAGGGCCACATTTATGAAAAGTGATGCATCGCTGCATGAAAACAGCCCTCCTTGGGACACCAATGATACGTCATATATAGAATATGACACATCGTGTCGCAGGAAGTTACAGATACGTTAGTATTTCTCATGTATCTGTAGCCGTAAAAATGACGCATTGCTGGAGTGTGTCGCAAAAGTGACGCAACTCCAGCAATGGGTCATTACACATGGGCAAGTCCCATGTTAAATGTGCCTGCGTCAGTCTTACACCTGTCATGAGGCATGCGTAAGATATTGGCGCATTTGTGTCCTTGAAGTGGTGCAGTGAAATCTCATAGATTTCACTGCATCACTTCTATGACCCATTCTTGCTTTGGAACGCCCCCTTCATACATTATACCTGGTCCATGTATAATGTGTAGCAGGGGTTTACAAAGTGACGCATCTACCTAGATGCGTCCCTTTGTAAATATGGTGCAACAGGGAGAATTTTTTACGTTGCAGGTGCGTCACAAAAAGTGACGCACCGGCAGTGCAAAAGTGACGCAAGTGCTCATAAATAAGCCCCTAAATAAATAAACAAGTGCGGTCCCCTGTGCTTGTTTTTCAAGAAGGTCCCAGGGGTATGTTACCTTTAATAAATAAGGAGTGGAGCACATGGGGTCCCCCCCTGTGGCTTATTTATGCCCTGGGGACCACCACTTCCCCAGGGCTGATGCTATTCTTATAGCAGGTACGCTGCACGGACCCTCCCAAGCCCTGGGAGCCACCACCTTCCCAGGGTAGTACGTCAGAAAATGAATAGGGGGACCGCATGGACCTGCCTAAGTCCTGGGGACCGCCATATCCCTGGGCTACAATAAATATTAAAGTGAGAGCCTGCGCAGACCCCCCCGGCCCAGGGTATCACCACCTGTCTGGGGCTGATGTTAGTAATGGGTGGGGCCTCACTGACCCCCATGACCCTTGGACCACCACATCTTAAGGGCCAAAATATAATTTGTAAGTGTTAGGTGGACCACACAGTTTCCCTCTCGGGTCTTATACATCCTCAGGGACCACCACCTCCCCGCAGACGGCCAGTGCACAAAGAAAGATGGGGGCAGCACAGTCCCCCTTCCTGGAGCTTTTAATGACGCTCAGGAAGGCCAACTTCTGGGCCGGCTCCTGCAATGTGCAGAGGCACCCACCCCCTGAACATAGCTGTTTGATTTTGCTTGGCGGCATCTGACAGCTCCCACCAAGCAAAAGCTTCCAGCAGGCAGGAGTTGTCAAAATGCTCCTGTTTGTTAAAAACAGAGGTTTGATCTCTTTCCGGTGCCTGCAGACTTGCAGGCAGGGAATGAGATGAAACTGTTGCTCTCTCATACAGGGAGCCGCATTTCCATCAGCTCCCTGTATGCAAGAGCAATGCCGGCTTCCGCAGGAAGAAGAACGTAGGCTGGGACCGAAGGGGCCTTGAGAATTCACCGTAGGATACATGGTCAGGCCAAAAGGAATGGGGTCTCTGGAGCTGAAAATGCCCTGCCCTCCTTCCCCATTGAACTGTGGTTGGCCCTGGAGGATGGGGTCCCCAGGGCTAAAATTAGGCCTGGGGAGGGGTGCGGGGCAGATGGCTCCCCTCCTCCTCACATGTGGCTGGGCCCCTGGGTATGGGTTCCTCCAGGCAGAAATCTGCAAAGGTAGGGGGGCGCACAGCTCCACTCCCCCATTAAGTTATTTTCTGGTCCCAAGGGATGGGGTCCTCAGGCTGTTCTGTCCCTGATGCTCATTTCGCAGAATTTAAATTTCAATAGGAAGAAGTTACAAATATAAACTTAGCAGGTGTCCCCATTGAAGCTCCATTTCTGTAAAGGATATATGATCCTAACTACTGGGATTGGTGAAGGCAAAGCAAGTGTGTTGTCTGACCGTGAGACTGCAGAGTGAGCAGAGTTAGACGAGGGAGCGGTATCGGCAGCAGCAGCGGCACCGCAGCGAATCCTTACCTCCTTTCTGTCCTTCGTTCTGCGGTTCTGGTTCTGCGGCTGATGAGACAAGCGATCCGCTCCTCCGTTCTGCTCCTCCATCCTGCGGCCAGCCAGTAGTGGAGTCGAGCAGCGGACACGAGTGTGGATCATGGGCCGCAGAGTACTCGGCTCGAAGGCAGATTTGAGGGTGGGGCGTGGGGTTGAGTATGGAGTTGAGTGGAGTGGAGCAGAGAAAGCGGGAAAAGCTGCCCCTCTGCTCCTCCGCTCCTCAGCTCCTCCGTCATCACCATTAATCACCCACCACCAGTCCCACTGCTGCTGCGGGTAGAGGAGAGCCGTAACGCCACGTAAAGAAGGAACAGAAAGCTGAGGCAGAAGGCAGAAGGTGAGAGGCGCAGGTTGCGAGGCGCTGGGGGAAGATCTGCCCTTTCTGCCCTCCCGCCCTCAGGGAATTTGGAATTGGAAATTGGTGAAACTGGGGGAGACTGGGGCCGACCCATAAAAAGAGTCCCACAAAAGTTAACAAAAGACCATAAAAAGCTCATAAAAAGGTGGTAAGAAGGAGTGGACATCAACAGGAGCCAGGCTAAGGGGCTGCCGGGACATCCACCAGGCAACCCTGCCCTAACCCTGCCCTACCCCTATTCCCTGGCTTGAAGATTTTCAGGAGGGAAAATCTTCAAGCCAGGGAAACCAGCCATATTAGTTAAAATGAACGTTGCGAACCAGTAGGTGGCGCTCGATAGCAGCAGTAACACAGACCAACGCAGCAGAGGCAGAACAAGGACGGCGGCGGTGGCGGTGTGTAGAGAGCGGCGTGGAACAACGAGTGAGTAACGAGTGAGCGAGAGAGACCCCCCAGAGCCAGGGGTAAGGCCACCTGCTGCCTACCAGCCAACTTCATCTGCAGATCCGCAGAGCCACAGCCTCCGCTTCAAAGCTAACGCTAACCCGAGGTCACGTAACCGTGAATCCGACTCGCGTGCCCGTACCGGACTCACCCGCCTACCGGCTTGCTGACTCAGAGCCTCTTGGAGCCACAAAGTAAACGGTGAGAAGTAGGAGGGTGAGGAGGGCGGTGGCAGCGTTAAATCCCAGGCGTCCCGGACCTGCCTGCGAGTAAGCAAGCAATGTGGGCAGCAGCATTAGCAGCGGATTCTCAGTCGCCATCCATTACCACCGTTCATCATTATCATTTTTATCATCACTGCCTCCCCTCATATCCCTGGGAATTAGGTGGGCCAAGGGGGGAGAGGTCAGCTAAGCACAGGGCGGGTGCCCAGGACCATAGTATGAGCGCGGCCGCCGTTAGAGGCAGCTGCCAATTAAGAGCCCGGGGGGCAGCACAGGCCAAATTGACTAGGTCCGTTTGGCTGGAGGCACCTCCCGAGCGCTCCGCTCGTCCGTGATATCTGTGATATTTGCCCCGCTGGGGTTTCATCTTTCACCACCCCCAACCAAATATCAAGTACGGCAAAAAGTGTTTATAAATATAACTGCGGCTAAGGCAAAAAAAAAAAAGAAGAGTGCAAATTAAATATATACAAATAGATACATACGACTACACAACCACCACAAAAAATAACAGAATGAGATCTGGACAAAGCGACAAACTGCTCTAAGTAAAAAGCTGAAAAAAACCAATCCAAGATCCGGGCGACCTCCCAAAGGCCGCTATGTAAACGAGGACCTCCACTTGGAACCTATCACAATTTCATCTGCAAGTAGGATGGAACAGCAAGACGCACACCCATGGAATGGAGGTAGTCTACAATCCAACACAAACTGGGGGAAGGCCTTAATTAGCACATTGGACCAGGCAATCAGAGCATTAAACTTCCAATCTGATAAAATGGAGGTTCAAATAGACTTAATAAACATCATCGCAGAGCATATATCAAACATAAGCTCTAAGACAGACACAATAATGACCCTATTGGTTAAAAAGGAAAACGTGGATTAAAAAAAAACAATTAACACCGACCACTCAAGCTCAGGAAACAGATTCAAATCGAAAACAATGTAAAACAAAATAGCTGCAACTGTGGGAGCATAATTGAAAAACTGGCGTCCCTCCCAGATATCCTAAATGACATTCTGGGAGTATTGAAAGCTTCATATGATCAAAAGGGAAATCGGGAACACAACGAGAGCACCTTGAACAAAGATATTCCAAAAGCTCCAAACGGTCGATCAAAACCGACCTCAGCCAAGAAAGGGGTTCGGAACGACACAAACATAGAGCTCGAAGAAGGGGCAACGGAAAGCCAAGAGGAACAAATAAATGATGGCTCGCCAATCCCCCCATCTGAACACCAGGACAATCTAACAAAACGGCAAAGGAAGAGAGCCAGTAAGGCACGGCCCAAACAAAAAAAAAAACACAATGCAGCCCCTGAACACCTCTTTCCAATTTTTATAAAGAACGTAAGTCAAGGCCCCGAATCAAATAAAGACACGTTGAAATCTCTCAACACCAGACAGGTCCAACGGTTTTCGGAAAGGGTGAGTTTCTCGTTTGAGAACTCAATAACGGTGGAATCACCACACAAATCAGAATCAATATCTTCCGACGGGCAAAGGCAGACTAAACAACTAACCATAGGCCCACACAAATCCAATTGGACAATAAAACAACCAGTACAGACAAGAAATTCTGCAGTTACGCACTCAAACGAACGTGCAAACGAACTGGCTTCACAAGATGCAACCGGTAACTTAGAGGCTAGTTTGACCTCACCACGCATAAAAGAAAGAGAGAATGTACGAAAAACAACTAACGGGCGACAAAATAAGATCCCAAAACAGGAAACAAAAAAACGCACTTCTAGGAATAGATGAGAGGGCACTAAAGATCACCACAAACGGAATAGGCAGAAGCGTGACCACAAAGAGAGGCTCCCAAGAATATGATCAACTAACGGAATACATAGAACCAAGATTCGTGAAGAAATTAGAAAAGAACACGGTGCCAACCGAAGATCAAGCAAAAGACACAAATACTACCAATGGGTCCATAAGACTAAAAGACCCCAAAACGAACCAAGAAGAAAATCAAACGCCAGAACTGTACGAGATCGAACCAGTTGTGACCTTTATCCCGGAATACGAATCAAAGGGGAGACAGGATATCCTTAACAGAGGAAACATTCTAAAATTAGTTAAAGAAATTCTTGAACTGAACGGAATAGTCTCTCAAGACATGGAAGCAGTAGAGTTTCAGCAAAATAAAGCCAGACCAGATATCGAAAATTCGGTTACCACCTGGAAATCAAAAGAGCTAGTAGGTAAAATCTACTCTCACAGAGCAATATTCGAGAGTTGGGGAATCACTTTGCAGCAACACAAGCAACCGAGATACCCCTCCCCCTCTACATCAACTCAGATCACTACAAGGATGCAGAGCTGCAAAGGCCCGATGTAAAATCGTGCCTACATGCAGCCCGAGCAACATCTCCGAGCAAAAGAATACAAACAAAAACCGTCCAAAACAGTCAGTCGTCATATACCGGCTTCATAGTAGCAATCAAGACTGGTCATGAATTCCGTCAGCACTAAACGAAAAGAGTTCCTAGGAAAGACACAAACACCATAATCAAAGAACAAACAAAAGGCCCGCACTTGGAAGAAATAAACCTGGAAACAATTAAATTGTGCTCTTGGAACATGCATGGGTTCAGTAGCATGGAGCAGGACCATGAAACACAACTATTTTTTGAAGAGCAAGACATAATACTCTTACAAGAGACCTGGAACTTGTCTCATCTAGGAATCCCAGGCTTCACGGACCATCACATACTCGCAGAGAGGCAATCAAAATACGGGCACCCATGAGGAGGCCTATCAACTTTTATTTCACAAAAATATAATTGGGGCCAAGAGGAACTGGACGTTGGGATAAACTGGGCCCTAGCTACAAAAATTACAATAAAGCCTCAGTATCAACTGCTACTGCTAAACATTTACATACACCCAGAACAAAAAGCAAAAAAGGAAAAACTGGGAACACTACTCAAACTTATCAAAACCCTACAAAAAACCAATAAACTAAGTTCAATGATCATTTCGGGAGATTTTAACTGTAACCTACTCAGCCCCGACAAGGGTAGACCAAACAGGAAAAAAAGTCCAGCACAAGGGTCCTACCAAGAACAACAGGACAACATAAACTCAATGGGCCTAACAATTCTAAACAGCAGGAAAAATGGTCACCCTCGGCCGTGCCCCACTTACACGAGCGGCAAGGTTAAATTGACCATAGACTTCACAATCGTCAGTGCGAGCATGTCAAAATCTATAGTGGAATACTCAATAGTGCCGCGTTTGGAAAGTGATCACTTCCCACAAATTATACGGACGATTGTCACAGTTCCAAGAGCAGAAACAATATGTTCATTACAGCAACACCCAGAAAAATGTAATCTTCTGAAAATAAAATGGAGGGGAGGCGAAACAAAAAAAATCATGATTACAGCCAGTAACTTTATGACAAAAATAGGGAGCCTCAATAACGGAGAGCATGTAAAGAACTGGGAAAAGTTATTGGAGGAACTAAAGGAAAAACACTCAGTCCAGTCGAGGCTGGCTAGCGATGGAATAGGTAAGCCAGCACCATGGTTTAACACGGAATTAAAACTAGAAAAGAGAAAATTAGCCAGGGTACAAAGATCGGCTGCCGATGGACACAACTTAAACAACACAGGCATTAGAAGAATGAGAAAAAAATATTGGAATAAAATATGGATGGCGAAGGCACAATACAAAGAACGGATATGGGAAAAACTACTGACTACAAGTAAAAAAGCATCCTCTAGAGAGTTTGGGTTATCATTAACGAATTAAACTGAGAAGCAACACTGAAACAGGACCCTGGAATCAGTGACAATGCCTGAGGGAACCACGTGAAGAACCTCTACCTAAAAAAGGAACCACCTAGAAATAAAAACAAACAATGTTTATCCAATGACATCGAAGAAGACAGTTTTAAATGTACACTCGTCAGTCCAAGATTATAGGATAACGTAAACCCAGAAAAAAACGCCATTCATCAAGAAGTTTTGACCACCCGTGTACAAATAAAAACGCTGATTCAAAAACTAAAGCCAGAGGGGGCACCAGGTCCAAACGGTCTTCCAACAGCAGTTTATAAATCAAACAAAGAATTTTGGGCTGAACACTCAACAGTGTTATTTAATCACACTTTTACAAAGGGTAACCTTCCGGCTACATGGAAAGGAAATATAATCCATCCAATTCATAAGAAAGGGGACCGAAAAAATCCAGGGAATTACCGTCTGATCTCCTTAATATATGTCGAAGCCAAGTTGTACGCTTCGTGCCTATTGGAAGAGCTGCAGGACTGGGAAAAATCAACCAACATAATAACTAGGTTCCAAAGCGGCTTCAGATCAGGGATGGGGACATCCACAAACCTAACCACCCTTGGCTTGCTAACGGGAAACGCCAAAAAAAAGAAGCAACAACTATATGGATGTTTCGTGGACATAAAATCAGCCTTCGACCACGTAAGTAGGTCAAGGCTTTGGAGCAAGTTAAGAAAGTGGGGGGTGCCAGATAATTTAACAAACGCAATATCCAGCCAGTTCACTGAAACATGGGCAAAGGTTAAACAAGGGAACGGGACCAGCCTTACAAAAATAATTGAGACACAGGATGGTTTAAAACAAGGCTGTGTCCTTGCCCCCAGTCTTTTTAACCTATTTCAGCAGATATCGGACGTAATTCAGAAGCAACGGAAAGCAACGCCCCAAAACTCAGCAACGTTCCTGTACCAATCATGCAGTACGCCGATGACATAGTTCTACTAAGCAAAACCCCAATAGGTTTGCAACGCTTGGTAAACATGTTATCGGCCTACCTAGCACAAGAAAACCTGGAACTGAATAAAGACAAAACAAAAGTGCTCCGGCTTGTGGAGGGGAAGAAACTTAATTTCAGATGGTCAATCAACAACTCAGTCCTCGAAGAGCAGGCCTCATATAAATACCTGGGGATGACTATTGAGCAGGGCAACACAAAAAAAGGCACATTCTGGTACTAAGAGGGAAGGCGCAATCATTAATTTACGCATACAGGCAACTGCAAAAAACAGTGGGTGGCCCAAATTACACGCATTTACTTAAAGTAATGGCCGCTAAAATTATCCCCACTTTATCATACGGGTTATCTGCATGGCTAGGAGGGGAATCAACAATTTTAAACAATTTACAAAATAAAATATACAAGGAAGTCTTCAATCTGCCACACTCAGCCGCGCCAGCCCAAGTCCGCTTAGAATTTGGCTTGCAGAACCAAGAAATTCGGTCAATGTCCACGTTCGTAAAATTGTGTCACAAGCTCCGCTCTGCCCCAAGTGAGTCAATGGACA